>NC_135815.1:68607551-68815123 GCF_964213995.1 Mustelus asterias | reverse complement strand
GGCCGGGAGCTTCAAGCAGAGGCTGTTTCGTGGCCTCCACGATGGGCGCCACGGCCTCTGTGTGGTGAACCATCGTTGGTTCCCACTAGATAGTACTGAGCCAGGGTCTGGCCAGTACTATAAGTATGTATATATGTTGCTGTTGGGGTTAGGGATGGGTTGTTCTACTTGTTGCTGTTGGGGTTACGGTTGGGCTGTTACACCTTGTATTATAGTTATTGTGGTACATCCCAGTCGGGCTCCGCCTCCTGGTAGAGGTATAAAGGTCTCTGCTCTGTCTGGGACCCCTCAGTCTGGGATCGTGTATATAATTAGTAGCTTCGTTGTTACAGCAAATAAAAGCCTTTATTTCCTGAGCATCTCAAGCCTCGTGTGTGATAACGCGCATCAATTTTATTTGCTGTAAATAAACTCTCGTCGGGGAAAAAAACGATATAGAGAGTATGGAGCAGATACTGAAGCCTGAACGCCTTACACTGGATCCACGTGCGGCGGGCGCCTCTAACACCTTCGACCACTAGCTGAAATGTTTTGAGGACTACCTGGCAGCCTCCGCAGCGGTCACCACAGATGATGACAGACTCCGGGTCCTCCATGCGAGGGTAAGCGACACCGTATACCTCGCGATCCGTGCGGCCACCGACTACACAAAGGCCCTCGAGCTTCTTAAGAAGCGTTATATTAAACCGCCCAACGAAATGCACGCTCGTTACCTCTTAGCCACTCGACGACGGCAGTCCGGCGAAACGACGGAAGAATACGCGAACGAGCTCCTACAGCTAGCCAGGGGCTGTAACTGCAAAGCAGTGTCGGCAGATCAGAATATGAACGACCTCGCTCGAGATGCATTTGTGGCGGGAATCGGATCATCTTACATCCGACTCAGACTACTGGAGAAAGGTAATCTTGACCTCACCCAGGCAATAGAACTAGCGGATATGTTGGAGACGGCTTCCAAAAGCCTAGTATTGTATCCTGAAGACCACGTGGAGACAACGTGGCAGGAGCAGTCGCTAATCCCTCCTCATCCCTCGGGTTCGAAAAGCTGCGTGATGGCATGCTCACACTCGGGCCAGACGATGGCAGCAGCTCCGGGCGGCCCGCAGTGTTACTTCTGTGGGGGAGCGAAGCATACTCAGCAACGGTGTCCCACTAAAGCTGTGTTGTGCTCCGCCTGCGGTAAGAAGGGGCACTATTTGAAAGTGTGCCGATCTAAACCTGCTTCTAGGAACAGCAGTGCGGCCTGCGAATCCTCGGAGCCCGGTTCTTCGTCGTCGGCATCGTCGAGGGTTTCGTCCACGTGCAAAGCCAGGACGACGCCATTACGGTCGACGGAGTCGGAGAGGTGTGACCACCAGGGGTCGCTGAGTTTGGCGCCATCACCCACATGCGACCTATGGGAGCGGCCATGTTGGTCGGCACCGACCGCGAACGACCAGCAGGGGTCATCCTCGTCAATCTCAGCTGCCTGCAGTGGCGCTCATGAACCAATGGTGGCGTCGATCATCCTGGACCAGGCCAAGCCTCAGACTTGACAAGTCTATGATGGACATTCAGGTAAACGACCACTTGATTTATTGTCTGTTTGACAGCGGGAGCACTGAGAGTTTTATCCACCCAGACGCTGTGAAGCGGTGTGGACTCCAGATTCAACCTGTCAAACAGACAATTTCTATGGCATCAAGGTCCCGGTCTGTCACCGTGCTAGGGAGTTGCGTGGTAACTTTAACGGTGCAAGGCACAGTTTACGAGCGTTTCAAGCTCCTCGTGTTGCCGCACCTTTGCGCGCCAATACTTCTCGGACTAAACTTCATGGTCCACTTGAGGAGTGTAACCCTACAGTACGTTGGGCCACTCCCTTCGCTTTCAGTGGGAGAACAGCAGCCTCCAAATTGCCCAACGCGCTCCGCCTGTAGCCTCTCGACGCTGAAGATTACCACACCCTCCCTGTTCCAGAATCTTGTGCCAGGCTGCAAGCCCATTGCGACTAAGAGTAGGCGTTACAGTGCTGAGGATCGGATCTTCATTCGATCTGAAGTTCAGCGGCTCCTCAAGGAACGGATCATACAACCTAGCGCTAGTCCGTGGAGAGCGCAGGTCGTGGTGGTCAAGAGTGGGAACAAACCCCGGATGGTCATTGACTATAGTCAGACCATTAATAGATACACGCAGCTGGATGCGTATCCCCTCCCGCGCATATCTGACATGGTCAATCAGATTGCGCAGTACCGGGTGTTCTCCACCATAGACCTCAAGTCTGCCTATCACCAACTCCCCATTCGCCCAGAGGACCGACAATACACGGCTTTTGAGGCGGATGGTCACTTGTATCACTTTCTCAGGGTTCCCTTTGGTGTCACCAATGGGGTCTCGGTCTTCCAGCGTGCTATGGACCGAATGGTGGACCATAACGGGCTGCGGGCTACCTTCCCGTACCTGGATAACGTCACCATCTGCGGCCATGACCAGCAGGGCCACAACACAAATCTCCTGAATTTCCTACACACTGCATCTCGCCTGACCCTGACCTACAACAGGGAGAAGTGTGTGTTTCGTACGCGCCGTTTAGCCATCCTCGGATACGTGGTGGAAAACGGGGTCATTGGCCCTGATCCAGACCGTATGCATCTCCTCTTTGAACTTCCCCTGCCCACTAGTGCAAAAGCACTGAGAAGATGCTTAGGCTTCTTCTCTTATTCTGCACAGTGGGTTCCCAATTACGCGGACAAAGCCCGTCCGCTCATCAAGTCCACTTCTTTTCCGCTAACACCAGAGGCCCGATTGGCCTTTGATAAACTAAAAGCCGACAGCGCGAAAGCTACGATGCACGCTGTTGATGAGTCCATCCCCTTTCAGGTGGAGAGCGATGCATCTGATTTCGCCCTGGCCGCCACACTTAACCAGGCGGGCAGGCCCGTCGCCTTTTTTTCCCGCACCCTCCAAGGCCCCGAAATTCGGCATTCAGTGGTGGAAAAGGAGGCCCAGGCCATTGTGGAGACCGTCAGGCACTGGCGCCATTACTTGGCGGGAAAACTGTTCACCCTGATCACGGACCAGCGGTCCGTGGCATTCATGTTCAATAACACGCTGAGGGGCAAGATCAAGAACGACAAGATCTTGTGGTGGAGAATTGAACTCTCCACCTATAACTATGACATCATGTATCGTCCAGGGAAACTCAATGAGCCCTCGGATGCCCTCTCGCGTGGAACATGCGCCAGTATACAGGAGGACCGTTTGCAGGCTCTCCATAATGACCTATGCCATCCTGGGGTCACTCGGCTCTACCACTTTATAAAAGCCCGCAATCTGCCCTACTCGGTGGAGGATGTCAGGTCCATAACAAGAAGCTGTCGGGTATGCGCGGAATGCAAACCGCACTTTTACCGACCTGACCGGGCACAATTAGTCAAGGCCACTCGTCCCTTCGAAAGACTGAGTGTCGATTTTAAGGGCCCCCTTCACTCAACAGATCGGAATGTGTACTTCCTCAACATCATTGATGAGTACTCGAGATTCCCTTTTGTTATTCCCTGCTCTGATACATCCGCTGCCACGGTTATCAAGGCATTCCGTGATCTCTTTACCCTGTTCAGGTACCCCAGCTACATTCACAGCGACAGGGGCTCGTCGTTCATGAGCGATGACTTGAGGCAATACCTGCTCTCATACGGGATTGCCTCTAGTAGAACCACGAGCTACAACCCTAGGGGTAACGGACAGGTGGAACACGAGAATGCTACAGTCTGGAAGGCTGTCTTACTGGCGTTGAAGTCAAAAAGCCTTCCAGTCTCCCGTTGGCAAGAGGTGCTCCCTGATGCGCTCCATTCCATACGCTCACTCCTGTGTACGGCAACCAACGCTACTCCCCATGAGAGGCTGTTTTCATTCCCTCGGAAGTCTTCCTCTGGGACCACATTACCGTCTTGGTTGACGTACTCCGGACCTGTCCTCCTGCGGCGACATGCAAGGGCCCGCAAGTCCGACCCGTTGGTCGAACAGATCCATCTCCTCCACGCCAACCCTCAGTATGCCTATGTGGCATACCCTGACGGGCGAGAGGACACGGTCTCGATCCGAGACCTGGTGCTAGCAGGGGATGTAGAAACCCCTGTCGCTCCCATACCCCCTGTTACAAACCCCATAACTCTTGTTTCCCCTCCGGACACGGTGCGGGCAGCATCGGGACCATTACTTAACCCTTTTACTCCCGTGTACAGCTTGCCTGAGTCCAGAGGATGGTCGCCACTTCAGGGCGTGTCGGAACTCCATGGATTACCATCACCTCTGGGTCAACCGGGCCGTGAGACTGTGGAGGAACAGTTGGACATCGCCTTGGGGAGAACGCCACCGCGAGTGCCTACTCCGGTGTCATCGCCGGTATTGAGGAGGTCACAACGACGGTGCGGTCCCCCTGACCGTCTGAACTTATAGACTGATGACAAATTATTCTGTTTTTTTTGTACCCCGCCGGCCTTTGTCTTCAAAGGAGGGGTGAATGTGGTGAACCATCGTTGGTTCCCACTAGATAGTACTGAGCCAGGGTCTGGCCAGTACTACAAGTATGTATATATGTTGCTGTTGGGGTTAGGGATGGATTGTTCTACTTGTTGCTGTTGGGGTTAGGGTTGGGCTGTTACACCTTGTATTATAGTTATTGTGGTACATCCCAGTCGGGCTCCGCCTCCTGGGAGAGGTATAAAGGTCCCTGCTCTGGCTGGGACCCCTCAGTCTGGGATCGTGTATATAATTAGTAGCTTCGTTGTTACAGCAAATAAAAGCCTTTATTTCCTGAGCATCTCAAGCCTCGTGTGTGATAACGCGCATCACTCTGCGATTCTCCGGCCGCCGGATTCCGGCGCTAACAGCTCCGTGCCAGAAATCGCGTGGAGTTGTATAATTTATTTAAATTAGAATTATCATCTTAATAGCCGAAGTCACTTGCTGGCGGACCGACCCCGCTGGAGTGAAGAGGGGGGCTCCAGGAGGTCAGGGGTGCCACCTGGGCATTGCCAGCTTGGCAGTGCCAGTCTGGCTCCTGGCACTGCCCAGGGCAAAGTGGTAATACCCAGGGGACACCTTAGCACTGCCCACCAGGCATTGGACAGTGCCTATAGGGGTGGGATCAGTGGGGATGGAGTGTCCTGCTGCCACTCTGTCTCTCTGCACTTGATGGAATGCCATATATGATGCAGCTGTGGCCTCCTTCATTATTGCCTGCATTCATAAAGTCTACATTCGTAGCTGTTACTCTTGAGATGCAGGAACTGTAATGTGAAGCCACAAAGTTCTGAGTAGCTTCCACAGCGCTAATGAAAGTATTGGCTTTCAGTACAACAAGATGGTGGTCTTTCTTCACCTTTATTTCCAAACAGAATACACACTCCCTCTCTCACTGTCTGTGTGTCAAATATACACCTCGAACATCACGATGTGAAAATCACTATTGTCTTCTGGCTTCCCCAATACTGGGTCCCATAGTTGTTGCTGTGGACATTCCTGCCTCCTCCTCCCCCCCCCCCCCCCCCCCCCCCGAGTCCATGCCCCACGTGGACCTTTACCTGCTTCATCCAGAGCCTGTGTACACGATCACCCACAAAGCTGAACACACTGCCCCCCGGTGGAGATGTGCTTTACATGTTTTCAATCTCCAGGCTGCAGATGACGCCAGTCACCATCAACAGTCCACCTGCAGCCCATTAGAGACCGGAAAGGCCAAGGATGGTGAGACAGACCGGCACACCAAGCTATTCTCTTTCCCAATGGAGCACACGGCTCCCAGGAGCTGGAGTATACCATAGATCATCGAATCTTACAGTGCAGAAGGAGGCCATTCAGCCCATCGAGTCCACACCGACCACAATCCCACCCAGGCCCTATCTCCGTAACCCTAGCTAGTCCCTCTGACACTAAGGGGCAATTTAGCATAGCCAATCAACCTAACCAGCACATCTTTGGACTGTGGGAGGAAACCGGAGCACCCGGAGAAATCCCACGCAGACACGAGGAGAATGTGCAAACTCCACACAGACAGTGACCCAAGCCGGGAATTGAGCCCGGGTCCCTGGTACTGAGAGGCAGCAGTGTTAACCACTGCACCACCATGCTGCCCTTGTTCCCAGTGATTCCTCCTGCTTCATGCTGTCTGCACCCCTGGGCTGTCTCCTGTCTCTGACTATGAGCTCCACATAGCCTGGACAGCCTGCAATCTGTAACTCCTTTCCACATCAGCACAGGAGTGTCTCTACTCTGACTTCTGACTGCAAGCCCCAGACCAAGGACTTGGACCTTCACAGAGTTCCACATTGCACGAAAGTTAAAGACGACAGTGTCTCGTCCCAAATTACTCCCCTCACCTCTGAGTCTCTGTGTGACCCATCCTTTATGTGCTACACAACCTAATGAACCCCACCTCAGAGTCTATATGCAACCCCTTCCAGTTCCCCTTGTTTGTCAGCATTTCATGTACCCTTGTCAACTTTCTACTCCATGTTTTACCCTCTGCCTCCCATCGTGCCCCCTCCCCACTCACAGCCTTTGCACAGCAATCCTTCCCTTTGTTTTCTTTGTGTTCATCATCCCCACCCTTCCCTCACCCCCACCCACCACTCAACATTGTCATTTGTGAAAGTTCTGCCTGAGTATTCCTGCACAATGGTGTCCTTCTGGGCAACGTTGTCAGCCATTTGGAGAAGACCTCTGTACTCCCCAGTCCTGATGCAGTACTGGTCAATGTCTAAAAGCAGAGGCCTGCACCAGTACCACAGCACAGTTGGCTGTACTTTTCCCGTCCTGCCTGCCACGTGTGAGGGGTGGAGCATGGAAAAATCCATTGACCTCGGGTGGGATTTTACTGTTGCGGGATGAGTGAGGCCATAAAATCCCATCCATTATGTCCATCTGGACAATGTTGGCAAAGAGCAGGAGCAGACCAATCCTACAGGCCCAGCAGTGTGGCATTCATCACAACAAGAGTGGCACAGCACCATAACAGGTAGACTCTGTATGTTACATGCACCATGAAGTCATAAGTGAACTGAAATCTGACGTGCGTGTGCCACTCATTTTCAAATAAGTTTGAGGCGAATGTAATTTCCCGCTGGTGTGATGGCAGATTGGGAGGTGTGAGGAGATTCCAGTGAGCAGCTGTTTTAATGAGCATTCATGAGCTGTTAATGAAAACAAATGGTGTTCACACTGCTGGGCAGTGGGATAACCAAGCCGCCATTAACCCATCATCGGGTGAGTGGCCTGGGTTTCCGACTTTTTGCCTGCTCCTATGTTTCCCACTCCCATCCACCACGGAACCTGCTGTGAATATGATGGGAAAATTCTACACTAATTTAAACTATCCAAGGCCCAGGTTCTCCTTCCAAGTCAAACAGTGATTTGTTTGTACTTCTTCCAATTTTGTACACTGTATTCACTGTTCACGATGTGGTCTCCTCTACATTAGCATGGACACTTTGCAGAACACCCCCATTCAGACTGCAAGGACAACTCTTCATTTCTCAGTTTAATTCTCCACTTTGCTTCCTTTCTGACCATTCTGTCCATGGCTTGCTGCAGTCTCCCAATGAAGCGCAATGAGAAAAGTACCTCAACTTTCATCTCAGCAATACTGAGTTCAACAATTTTAGGTCATATCCTCTGCTTCCATCTTGTTCAATGTGTTTTTTTGTTGACTTCATTTCTTTATCCATTCAGATGGCTGCCATTTACACCTCATCTGTGCACAACCTTTGTTTTTCACTAAACCCAGCACCAATCTCTTTGGCTTTTGGATCATGAAATTGTTTGACTTTAAAGTTTTCAGCCCTCCACTCTATCACAGACCTTTCCTTTTTTGTTCTTCCTTCCCAGCTCCCACTTCCAATTTTTTAAAATTGTCATCTTCTTTGATGAGCGATTATTGACCTGAAAAATGTTGCCTGACCTGCCTGGTATTTTCAGCATCTTTTACAAAGAACAAAGAAAAGTACAGCACAGGAACAGGCCCTTCGGCCCTCAAGCCTGCATCGATCACGCTACCCTAACTAAACTAAAAAATACCTTCTGCCCTTAATGGGACCGTATCCCTCTATTCCTCCCTATTCATACACCCATCCAGATGCCTCTTAAATGTTGTTAATGTGCCTGCTTCCACCACCTCCTCTGGCTGTGTGTTCCAGGCACCCACCACTCTGTGAAAATCTTCCCCCTCACATCTCCCTTAAACTTTCCCCCTCTCACCTTGAACCTGAGCCCCCTTGTCATTGACACTTCCACCCTTGGAACCATGATTCTATGCCCTACCTTCCCTAGCTTTGGCCAGTATGTACTGGACATTTAACTGGCAGTTTCACTGTGTCTTTCAAAACCAGGGCACTAAGGCATCCCTGACACTTCCAGTAATGAGGCAGACTGGGCCGAGCCTGAAAGAGAACCCTCACTGACAGTGCGGACCTCCCTCGATGCTGAACCTTTAACACTGCTGAACTTCTTCAGCACTGATCCTCTGACAGTGCAGCACACCCTCAGTACTGACCCTCCGATAGCATGGCACTCCCTCAGTACTGATCCTCCACTGGTGCGGCACTGCCTCAGTACTGACCATCTGACAGTGCAGCACTCCCTCAGCACTGATCCTCTGACAGCGTGGCGCTCCCTCAGTACTGACCCTCTGACAGTGCAGCACTCCCTCAGCACTTAAGAAATGTAGTTTGTACTCTAATAAATAGAGGCATGGTAGGCCATCCCTGGTCTATTGAATGCACATATTGTATCAAGTGAGAATTTCATTATGTTTCTCATGTCTTTGACAAACAAATGTGCAGGAAGTGTGTGGCCAGCCAGAGGAATTTGAGTTCAGGGTTTCCATAGACTCAACATTCCTAGTTACAGGGCTTTCAGACGGGACAGAGAATGGAATAAAAATGTGAGGGGTGTCGCAATAGTGGTTAAAGAAATGACAACAGCTGTGAGGAGGAACAATATGCCTGAATATCATGACATGAGGTCACATGGGTTGCATGGAGGAACAGGAAGGAGGGGGTGCAGAGGAAATTCACCAGGATGCTGCCTGGGGAGGAACATTTAAGTTATGAAGAGAGGCTGTGTAGACTTGGATTGTTTTTGTTGGAGGACATTACACTGAGTGGTGACTTGATCAAGATGTACAAGATAATGAGGGACATGGGTAGAGTGGATCAGGAGCAGCTGTTCCCCTTAGTTGAAGGGTCAGTCATGAGGGGACATAGGTTCAAGGTGAGGGGCAAGTGGTTTAGGTGGGATGTGAGGAAAAACATTCTACCCAGAGGGTGGTGACAGTCTGGAATGCTCTGCCTGGGAGGGTGGTAGTGGCAGGTTATCTCACATCTTTTAAAAGGAATCTGGATGAGCATTTGACACATCATAACATTCAGGGCTATGGGCCAAGTGCTGGCAGATGGGATTAGGTGGGAGTTCAGGTGTTTCTAATGTGTGGGTGCAGACTCGATGGGCTGAAAGGCCTTTTCTGCACTGTATGATTCTATGCAGTTGTGGACAGTGTGCATGGAAGGACTACCAGCAGATTTCAGATTTTCTGTTGCTCTTTGACCATTATCCTCAATAGCCTTGCCCCCATCCCACCCCCACTATGTGCATCAGAGCAGAATTGAAGAGGGATGTGTCCTCTGAAGACAGCTTTCTACAGCAGTTCATGCCAATACTGTTGGCTCTTGCTCATTTATAAACTGTGAAAGATCAGCTGAAAACCCAGCTCTCTGTCTAACCAGATCAAAGAACAAGTCACAGAATCCCTGCAGTGCAGAAGGAGGCCATTCGGCCCATCGAGTCTGCACCGGCCACAATCCCACCCAGGCCCTATCCCCATAACCCTATTAAATTATCCTACTAACCCCCTGACACTAAGGGGCAATTTAGCATGGCCAATCAATCTAACCCGCACATCTTTGGAGTGTGGGAGGAAACCGGAGCACTTGGAGGAAACCCACGCAGACACGGGGAGAACATGCAGACTCCGCAGAGACAGTGACCCAAGCCGGGAATTGAACCTGGGTCCCTGGCATTGTGAGGCAGCAGTGCTAACCACTGTGCCACCGTGTCGCCTGTCTCTCCATTGGTGCACAGTAAGCACACATCTTGCAACAGTGCACCCTCAGAAAGGTTCACTTTCTCTGCAAATTCATCATATGGAAGGTCTGCTGGCTGCTGCTGCTTTCATGAAGACCCTGAGGTGAAGGGAAAAGACATAAATTACTATTGACAGGCTAAGAATCCATAGAATCCCTACAGTGCAGAAGGAGGCCATTTGGTCCATCAATCTTGCGCCAACAGCAGTCCCATCCAGGCCCTATCCCCTTAGTCCCATGTATTTACCCTGCTAATCCTCCTGACACTAAGGGGCAATTACTATGGCCAATCAACCTAACTTACACTGTGGGAGGAACTCGGAGCACCCGGAGGAAACACACACAGGCACAAGGTGAACATGCAAACTCCACACAGTCACCCAAAGCCAGAATTGAACCCGGGTCCCTGGCACTGTGAGGCAGCAGTGTTAACCACTGTGCCACCTTGCCACCCAATCCATTTGGTGACAGTGATTGTGAGGAAGAGGCATCAAATTGCATAAGCATCAAGGTAAGAGCTACTGGCAGGTGGACAGATGGGAAAGTGGGTTAGTGCTCAAGATGGTTGCAGGGTAAATGAATTCCATGGATGATGCTTAGACAGAGAGAGGGTTGGGTTGATTTGCACAACAGGATGTAGATGAATATGCAATCATGCTCACCTTTCCTAAAACCATTAGGCCATCAAAATATTTCCTGTACTGAAGGCAAAAGTGGGGCTACTGAACTGCTGAGTCACCTCCTGCATGCCTTTTTCACTGCAGCAGTAGATATCTTCCTCCCATTGCTGGGGAAGTGTATCCCTCTCCTACTCCTCACTCAAGCAGAGCAAGATTAAATTGAGCACAATCTTTGACAGTCCTGAATCCATAATAAGGCTTTCAGATGAGACGTTAAATTAAGGCCTCTTCTGCTCTCTCAGCTGGACATAAAGGTCCCATTGCTGTATTTTAAAGAAAGGAATTCTTCCCAGTGCAATATTTATATAACAAGTAATGTCATTTAAATTGATTATTTAGCCGACAGAGCCATTTGTGGGATCTTGCTGTGTGTAATGATGGCTACCACATCCCCTATATTAAAACAGTGACTGCACTTCAAAAGTAGATGTAAAGGCTGTAAAGCATTTTGGGCTGCCCTATGGTTATAAATTCTTTCTTTGTTCAATCTCCTAATTCCTCCAATTTAGATCTTTGGATTGGTCTTCTAAATATGAGAAATGAGAATTGCAGCATATGGATCTGCTCCACTTCAACTGGGACCAAATCCAAAGGTTCCATCATAATTGGGCGACCACAAGTCACATGCCCATCTATGGGGCATAGATCAGCTAGATAGGGGGCATAGATCAGTTAGATAATCAATATCTTTTCCCAAAGGTAGGGGAGTCTAAAACTAGAGGGCATAGGTTTAAGGGTCCGGGGGGGCAATTTTTTCCACAGAGGGTGGTGAGTGTCTGGAACAAGCTGCCAGAGGTAATAGTAGAGGCGTGTACAATTTTGTCTTTTAAAAAGCATTAGACAGTTACACGGATAAGATAGGTATAGAGGGATATGGGCCAAACACAGGCAATTGGGACTAGCTTAGGGGTTAAAAAAAAGGGCGGCATGGACAAGTTGGGCCGAAGGGCCTGTTTCCATGCTGTAAACCTCTATGACTCTATGTACTGGAATTTCTAGGTCCCCACACAATATTGCATTCCATGGTTCACACTCCTCTGAACCCGCATTTGAGTTATTATAAAGGCCTTAATATTTCCCTTTACACTCCTATGAATTGTACACACTTAAAGCATTAGCGTTGCTGTTGCTGTGTTCCACCTTACCTCAACTATGCAAATGTCTGCATGGGTCAGAGTTTCTTCAGATGAACCCACACAGTCATAGCAGTTCTCTCCTGCACTCCATTAGCATGTCACAGGGAACACTGTGTAATATTTAAACAATATGCTGTCTTACCTTAAAAGGCTTTATAGGCTTCTGTCTGCATCCAGCTTAAATTTCAACATTGCTCAATGTTCGAAGTATTTGTGGAAGGCAGTCAAGCTTCAACTTTAATGTTTAAATTAGTGAAAGTAAGGAAGAATGGAAAAATAAACAAAGAAGCAAAGAGACAAAAGAGTTTGCATTAATTTGCAAGTTTCACAAATTTAGGACATTCCAAAGCGTTTCCTAAGCGCTTATAAAGTGTAATCACAGTCTCATTCTTAAAGTCATGATGCAGAGCGAAGCAACCAGTACAGTCAGTACAAAAAAAAGACAGTGACCACTAGTTTAAGTCCCTTAAAGAAATTGGCGAGGAGCCTGGCAAGGGATCCAAGTCACTCACCCCAAACCAGGTCCAGCTAAGCAAAGTGCCCCCTATGGAGATAACCTTGCTGGGAAATAGCAAAGCACTCAAAATGGAAGTCGATACAGAGGCTGCAGCTACCGTCAGAGGACAATATGCATTTTGTTATCTCCGTTATCTTCAAAAAGGACTCCAGTGAATCAAGTGTCATTTTGTCCACACATACTGGAGAGGCACTGCAGACTTCAGGTGCAGCAAAAGTAACGTGGCATATCAGAACTAGACAGCAAAGCTACCAGTCTTAGTAACCAAAGGTCACAGACCTTGTTTAATGGGCCATGATTGGTTAAAGAAAATACTACCAAACTGGCTGGCAATATTAAACCTGAGGGTTGGAGGTTTTCAGAAGCTGCTGTGTAATTATTCCAAGGTCTTCCAAGATAAATGGTCTACAACAAGATTGATGGGATGGTCAAATGGAACTAATTCTAGGGAACAAAGCCAGATAGGTGGTTGAGGTGGTGGTGGGGAGCATTTTAGTGATAACAATCACAACTGTTAGGGATCAGATCAGAAACTCCAAGGTATACTATGAAGTTAGCCTGGACCCTAACTTTTTCTTTTGATTTTGATGTGATGTGAGCATAAGGTATTCCACTCCAGGTATGATTTAGTTGACCCATTTGGGAATTTTTATCAAAACAAACTTCATTTAAGAACACAGTTAGAATATGACAAATAAATTTATGTAACTTTTATCAATTTAAATGCTTAAAAATGGCAGCTATCTACCTCTATAATTACTATTGTAAGCCACATGCCCTCAGACATAAATCCCTTTTTCAGTACCAGTTAGCACGAAAGACATATATGTTCGCATGAACAGTAGATTTTCAGCTTTTTCACACACCTCTGGACAGAGATCAAGGCAGACACTCGTCTTCTAATTCTCATGCAGCAACTTCTAGAGAAAGATCCACCCCCAAACAGCAGAACTTTAGAAAAAGAGACTTATTTTCTGGCAGATTCCAGTCTTTAAATCCAGAGAGAGAAAAGAGAGACATTGCCCTCTAACAAATCCAAGCAGCATTTAAGCTTGATTTCTGTGTGTAAGCCTAACTCCACCCTGTCACCCGATATTACTGTCAATCAACTCAAACAAATCCTACTGTGCAAAACCCTCAGGGGAAAACACTTGAAACAGCAGAATAGCATTAGTTCAGCTTAAAACAAACATCGCAATTGGAGCAATTGTGCTGCTGCAGTAACACCACAGGGCTGCTGGTTACAGAACCAGCAGCATCAATAAAATGGAAGGGACTAGTAAAAACATCCTGCACAGATACATGACTAAAATACATTTTTTAAAGGCACAGTATCCTCACACAATGTGATACAATTTAAGCCAACTCTGGACAATGAAAAAGATAATTGCAAAAAAAAGGGTTTTGGATGAGGGAGACCGGATTTTAGTAAAATAAGGCAGGATCTGGCCAAGATACACTAGGAACAGCTGTTGGTGGGGAAATCTACAGGAGAGCAGTGGTGGGAGGCGGGGGGGGGGGGGGGGGGGGGCGGCGTTGGAAAAGGAAATGGGGAGGTACCAGCCCAACATGACCTGTGTCCTTCATTGCTGCAGAAGCAGTGTAATTGATATCATGCTGATTTTAATCTGGACTAATGCAGTGTTCTGTGGTTTAATGGTCCTTTGGGGATTGCTATGTGGAGCTTGATTTGGGGATGATTGACAGATCAAGTACATGCCTGGGGACAGTTCTTTTTCCCACAGAAAAGTCCAGTTTTTAGTTTCATTTCTCAGTTGTTGCTAGAAGTTGGTGGAAGAAGGCAGTGTCTCTGTCTCTCTCTCTCTCTCTCTAGAGACCTTTTGGAAAGTTCCAGCACTGGGAAACCTCAGGGAACAGATTCAACATTCAAAGAACCACTTCACCACATAAGGTAAAAAAAAGCAAACCCCAGCATCACGTGAGCATACTTGTTTCTGTGCCAAGTCTAGAGAAGGGTGTATGTCTGTGGAATGGTGTTTGATTTGAAACATCATAGATAGCTAGCTGTTAAGATTTATATGGTATCATGTTCAAATCTTGTAATTGGTAAAAGTTATGCTAATCTTTTAATTATATTTTAACCGTTCTTAAATAAACTTTATTTGTTAAAAAATAGCTTCTTAGTGGGTCACTTAAATCAAACTTGGAGTGAAATATCTAATGCTCACCTGTGCCAAAATCAAATGTAAAAATCTAGGCTAACTTCACAAAATACCTTGGACTTTCTGGCCTGAGTCGCAACAGGTAATGGGATTAGTAAGTTTGCAGATGACACAAAGATTGGCCAGTTGATTAATCTTGGGCTACAGGAAAATATAGACAGAATGGTCAAATGGGCGGATAAGTGGCAGATGGAATTTATCCCTGAAAAGTGCGAGGTAATGCACTTTGGAAGGAGTAATTTAACAAGGAAGTATTCAATTAATGGCATGACACTAGGGAGTCATAGAGGTTTACAGCATGGAAACAGGCCCTTTGGCTCAACTTGTCCATGCCGCCCTTTTTTTTAAAACCCCTAAGCTAGTCCCAATTGCCCACATTTGGCCCATATCCCTCTATACCCATCTTACCCATGTAACTATCTAAATGCTTTTTAAAAGACAAAATTGTACCCGCCTCTACTACTACCTCTGGCATCTTGTTCCAGACACTCACCACCCTCTGTGAAAAAATTGCCCCTCTGGACACTTTTGTATCTCTCCCCTTAAACCTATGCCCTCTAGTTTTAGACTCCCCTACCTTTGGGAAAAGATATTGACTATCCAGCTGATCTATGCCCCTCATTATTTTATAGACCTCTATAAGATCACCTCTCAGCCTCCTACGCTCCAGAGAAAAAAGTCCCAGTCTATCCAACCTCTCTTTATAACTCAATCCCTCAAGTCCTGGTAGCATCCTAGTAAATCTTTTCTGCACTCTTTCTAGTTTAATAATATCCTTTCTATAATAGGGTGACCAGAATTGCACACAGTATTCCAAGTGTGGCCTTACCAATGTCTTGTACAACTTCAACAAGACATTCCAACTCCTGTATTCAATGTTCTGACCGATGAAACCAAGCATGCCGAATGCCTTCTTCACCACTCTGTCAAAGAACAAAGAACAGTACAGCACAGGAAACAGGCCCTTCGGCCCTCCAAGCCTGTGCCGCTCCTTGGTCCAACTAGACCAATCGTTTGTATCCCTCCATTCCCAGGCTGCTCATGTGACTATCCAGGTAAGTATTAAACGATGTCAGCGTGCCTGCCTCCACCACCCTACCTCTCAGCGCATTCCAGGCCCCCACCACCCTCTGTGTAAAAAACATCCCTCTAATATCTGAGTTATACTTCGCCCCTCTCACCTTGAGCCCGTGACCCCTCGTGAACGTCACTTCTGATCTGGGAAAAAGCTTCCCACCGTTCACCCTATCTATCCCCTTCATAATCTTGCACACCTCTATTAGATCTCCCCTCATTCTCCGTCTTTCCAGGGAGAACAACCCCAGTTTACCCAATCTCTCCTCATAGCTAAGACCCTCCATACCAGGCAACATCCTGGTAAACCTTCTCTGCACTCTCTCTAACTGTCCACCTGTGACTCCACTTTCAAGGAGCTATGAACATGTACCCCTAGATCTCTTTGTTCTGTAACTCGTCCCAATGCCCTACCATTAACTGAGTAAGTCCTGCCCTGGTTCAATCTACCAAAATGCATCACCTCGCATTTGTCTAAATTAAACTCCATCTGCCATTCATCAGCCCACTGGCTGTGGTGAACCATCGTTGGCTCCCACTGGATAGTACTGAGCCAGGGGCTGGCCAGTACTACAAGGATGTACACATATGTTACTGTTGGGTTGTGCTATTGTTGCTGTTGGGGTTAGGGTGGGGTTGTTACACCTTTGTACTGTAGTGTGGTGGCACATCCCAGTCGGGCTCCGCCTCCTGGGAGAGGTATAAGAGTCCCTGCTCTGGCCGGGACCCCTTCAGTCTGGGATAGTGTATATAAGTTCTGGTAGCTTTGTTACAGTAAATAAAAGCCTTTCATTTACTGAGCTTCAAGCCTCGTGTTTGAATAGTGCATCACTGGCCCACTGGGAATTCTGAGGAACAAAGGGACCTTGGCATGTTTGCCCATAGATCTCTGAAGGCAGAAGGGCATGTTAGTAGGGTGGTGAAAAAGGCATATGGGACTCTTGCCTTTATCAATCGCAGCCTAGATTACAAAAGCAGGGCAGTCATGTTCGTGTTGTATAGAACTTTGGTGAGGCTGCACCTAAAGTACTGTGTGAAGTTCTGGTCACCATATTATGGAACATATGTGATTGCACTGGATGGGGTGCAAAGGAAATTCACCAGGATGCTGCCTGGGATGGAAGATTTAAGTTATGAAGAGAGGTTGGATAGACTTGGGTTGTTTTCATTGCCTACACAAGACAACAGGTTTAAAATATACTAAACTGGGCTTCAGCCATGCCTATCTGCAGCTGTTGTTAAATGAGGATGCACATAAGCTGGTTACAAGTAACAGACACAAGGGTCTGTACCAGTATACAATGTTGCCTTTTGGAGTCTCATCAGCCTGTGCCATTTTCCAGCATATGGTGCAGAGTCTTTTACAAAGCCTCACCGACATAGTGGTTTGTCTGAATGACGTACTGATCACAGAAACATCGCCTGAAGAACAGAGAGACAATCTAAAACAAGTATTGAGGTGGTATTAGGGAAATAGGAGTTAGGCTGAAACGGGAGAAATGTACATTTAAAATCAGAAGAAGTCACCTGTGTAGGATTCAGGGCCAATTCGAAAGGACTACATCCTTTAGAAGAGGTCAAAGCATTCAAGGTCCCATACAGAGAGCAGCAGCGCCCCCCCGCACCCTCCCCCCACTGATTGACTGCAGAGCAGCAGCGCCCCCCCACTCCTCCCATCGACTGCAGACCACCCCCCCCCCCCACGCTCCCTCCCCCCACTGATCGACAGCAGAGTGCAGCAGCCCCCCCTCCCCTCCTCCCTCCCCCACCGACCGCGTACAGAGTGTGCAGTGGGGTCCCCCTCCCTCCCTGGTCAGGCTGCCCTGACCTGGCCCCCCACTTCAGGCCCTTCCACATTGGCCATGCCCCCGCCAAGGTGCCCAGTTCCAAAGGGGCACTGAGGGAAAACAATTCATGAAGTGCATCCAGGGAAATTCTTTCCACTAATTAATGATAAACTCAATGAAACATGTAACTCCAGACCGAGGTCACAGTTTTACCGGCTTGTACCGCCCATTGATGGGGTGAACTGGTAGAACCGTGCAAGAGCCGAAAAATCAGGATCGTGCCCGATTTCTTGGCTCTCATGATCTTACCGGCACTGGATATCCGGCGCGATCAGCCTTTCACCCATTTCTGGCGAGAGGTTGAATATATTATTTAAATTTAGCATGTTATTAGTGAGCCGGAGATGCAACCGTCCGGGCTCACTTGCCTTTGTGGCCTCGTCAGGACAGATTCTCTCTGGCGAGGAAAGCACCTGCTCCCCAGCAACAGGAACAGATGTGTTAGCCTTGCCGGTAGAACCGGAGGCCATTGAGGCCCCCCAGAGAGATTGAGGGCACGTGGAGGTGCCCTTGGGCACTGCCAACCTGATATCTTGGCAGTGCCCACCGGGCATTTTGGCACTGCTCAGTGGGCACCTTGACAGGAGCATGGCCTACACAGCAAGGCCTGAATGGGTGGGGCCAGGCCGCTGCAGCCCGATCGGGGAGAGAGGGGGGATCCGCTGCCAACTCTGCATCACAAGCGGTGGGGGGGGGGGGGGGGGGGGGAGAAGTGGGTGAAGAGGGGCCCACTAAGCACTCTGTATGCGATCGGTGGGGGAGGGAGCGGGCCCCGCTTGCGCTCTGCGCACAAATTGATGGGGGGGGGGAGGGAGGGGGGGCGTGATCAATCTGGGTGGTGGGGGGGGGGGGTGGTGTGGTGCTCGCGATCAGCTGTGGGCCCCCATGATAATAGGGGGAGGGCTTCTTTTAGTCCAGCTGCAGCAGCAAAGGCCTGACAGGTCTCTCTCTCTCTCTCTCTCTCTGTAGGCCTCTGCTGTTGTAATTGTGCATGTGCAGCCACAGAGGTCTGCATGTGCGCAATAGCTCCCTCTGCTGTTGGAGCAACTTGGCTGGCGATTTAAGCCCCACCCACTGCCTCTACAGGCTGAAAACAGTCTAGCCCACTTATGCATGCACTAATTGCATAAGATTGGAAGTAAAGCCTCGCTCAAAAGAAGGATCTGAAACTCTTCCATTTTCATGCTCGCTGGTTTAGAATTTTTCTTGTAAAGTTCAGCCCCTAGTCTTGGGGGATGAAGAAGGACAGTGGGTGAAATGACAGTTGACGACCATATCAGGGCTAGTACTCACAATTCAGTTAGATTTAGCATTACCTTGGAAAGGGACAGAGATAAAGTAGGAGTAAAAGTGTTGAACTGAGGGAAAGCAAATTTTGTGGGAATGAGAAGGGACTAGGCTCAGGTGAACTGGATAGCACTGCAAGAGGATAAATCAGTGGAAAACCAGTGGGAAGCATTAACATGCGAGATCGTAAATATACAAAGTACAATAGAGTGGTACTGCCAAATCTAGACTCCCCCCCCCCGGTTGTCTGGAGGAATACAGGGGAAGATCAAACAAAACAATAAAGTGCACAAAGAACTAAACACTGAAGATAGCATAGATGAATATAGGAAGTGCAGGGACGAAGTAAGAAAGGAAATAAGGAAGTCAAAAAGAGGGCATGAAAATAGATTAGCAGGTAAAGTCAAAGAAAACCAGAGATGTTTTACCAATATATTAATGGTAAAAGGTTAGAGTTAAGGAATAAGTGGGACATATCAGAGATGAAGAAGGGACATTATGTGTAGATGCAGAGGCTGTGGGAAGGATTTTAAATGAATATTTTGTCTCTGCAAAGAAAAGGGAGGATGCAGATATAATAGTCCAGGAGGAACAACCAGAGTTGGACGGGAAAATCATACAGAGAGAGGAAGTACTCGAAGGGTTGGAATCCTTGAAAGTTGATAAGTCACCAGGGCCAGATGGATTGTTTCTGAAGCTGCTGAAGGATGTTAGGGAGGAGGTAACAGATGTTCTGTTGGTGATTTTCCAATCCTCACTGGAATTGTTAAAGGAAGGACTGGTCTCTCAAATTTGATTGAATTCTTTGAGGACGTGACAAGAAGGGTTGATGAAGGTAGTGCAGTGGATGTTGTGTACATGGATTTTAGCAAGGCATTTGCCAATGTCCCACAATAGAGATTGGTTAAAAAAGGGCCCATGGGATACAGGGTAATGTGGCAAACTGGATAAAAAGTTGGCTTAGTAACAGGAAATAAAGGATAATGGTCAATAGATGCCCTTGCAAATGGAAAGTTGTTTTAAGTGGTGTTCCACAGGGTTTGGTGTTGGGACCCTTACTGTTTGTGTTATATATTAATGATTTGGACGTGAATGCGGGGGTACGATTGAACGATTTGCAGACAATACAAAGATTGGCCGAGTAGTGGATCGTGTAGAGGTTAGCTATAATCTACAAAACTATATCGATGGGTTGGTCGAGTGGGTGGTAAAGTGGCAGATGGGTTTTAACATACAGAAGTGTGAGGTTATGCATTTAAAGAGTTATACGGAGTACACAATAAGTAGAAATATACTAAGAGGGATAGATGAAGTGAGAGATCTTGGCATACAAGTACATAGATTCCTAAAGGCAGCAGTTCAAGTAGACAAGGTTGTAAAGAAAGCATATGGAATGCTTTCCTTCATTGGCAGAGATATAGAATATAAAGTAAGGATATAATGTTGTAATTGTATAAAACATTGGTTAGGCCACAACTGGAGTATTGTGTGCAGTTCTGATCACCACATTACAGGAAGTGTGTAATTGCTCTGGAGAGAACGCAGAGGAGGGTTTACAAGAATGTTGCCAGGGCTGGAAAAGTGTAGCTACGAGGAGAGATTGGATAGGTTGTTACTTTCCTTGGAACAAAGTTGGCTGAGATGACTTGACTGAGGTGTACAAAATTATGAGGGGAAGAGATAGAGTGGACATGATAAAATTGTTTCCCTTGGCGGAGAATTCTAGAACCAGGAGACATAGATTCAAGATAAGTAGCAGTAGATATAGGGGTCGATTTTACAAAATCGGGACTAAGTGCCGGGTGCGGCCGTAAATCAGATCTGCACCCGGCAGACGCACTCCAGCGCCCCCATACGCCTTTTTTCGGCGTGGGTCTAGTGGGCGGAGCCTAGCGCATTTGCATCTGTCAGAGCGCCGAACTGCGCATGTCGGAGCCGATAGCACAGCGCGCACGGGCGCGAAAGTCAAAGGCAGCACTGACAGCAGTGGGGACGAAAGGAATCCCCTTTGGAGGATAATGTCCTTGGACAGGGGATGATCGGTCACACCCCCCTCTCCTCCCCCCTCCCCCCCCCCCCCCCCCCAGGGGATGATCGGTCACACCCCCCTCACCTCCCCCCCCAGGGGATGATCGGTCACACCTCCTCTCCTCCCCCCCAGGGGATGATCGGTCACACTCCCTCTCCTCCCCCCCCAGGGGATGATTGGTCACACTCCCTCTCCTCCCACCTCCCCCTCCCGCCCCCAAGGGATGATCAGTCACACCCCCCTCTCCTCTCTCCCCTCCCCCCCTTCCCAGGATGATCTGTGTCAGCAAACCACTCTCTCTGCTTTTTTCTTTCGCGCCCGGGTGCGCTGCTTCGGATTTTTTTCGAACGGCGCATGCGCAGTTCAGAGCTCCGATCGTTCCAGCAGCGCTAAACTCCGCCCACAGCGCGAATCGGGCCGGAGCTGGCAAAACACATATGGGCACGCTGCAAAGAGGATTCCGGACTCAGATCCGTATTACACCCGGATCCTGCCCTTAGGCT
Organism: Mustelus asterias; assembly: GCF_964213995.1. Taxonomy (NCBI): domain Eukaryota; kingdom Metazoa; phylum Chordata; class Chondrichthyes; order Carcharhiniformes; family Triakidae; genus Mustelus; species Mustelus asterias. The sequence continues at coordinate 68,793,752 of NC_135815.1, read as the reverse complement.
CCGATTGGTAAAATCGGGCCCGTTGTGTGATTTCAAGAAGAAATTAGAAATAGCTCTTGGGGCTAATGGGATCAATGGATATGGGGGGAAAGAGGGGATAAGGATAGTGAATTTGATGATTGACAATGATCATAATGAACGGCAGAGCAGGCTCGAAGGGTCTACTCCTGCTTTTAGTGTCCATGGGCCTGATTTTACCATTGCGTCGCGCGAAAACTTGGTAAAGTCGGGTTGTGAGGCCATTTACGCAATCCGCACCCACACAGATGCCCACTTTACCAAGGCCCGAAAATGGCCACGATCCGATTTGCACCCGAAATGGGCGCAACGGCAATTTAAATGCATTTGTGTGCATTAAATTGAATTAATGGGCTGCCCGTCCAACTTTACCAGCATTTCCCCCTTTACCATCGCGTTTGCCCGTCCAGATACGGCACGAAACAGACCTGCTCGGCAAAGGTCTGTTTCGGGCACTCCAGCTTCTGAAGAGATAAGTTCAGAGCTTCCAATAGCTCTCTAACTCAGATCGGTGGTGGAGGCGGGGGGAGGGAGGCCCGATCATTTTCTGGTGGAGCTGGGCGGGGGGGGGGGGGGGGGGGGGTGGAGGAGAAGACAGGTCAGATGTATCTCTGGCAGGCGGGGGGCGGGGAAGGGTGAGGCCAGATTGTTGTCTGGTTGAGAGGGGGGCAGAGGGAGACCTGATTGTTGTCTGGGGTGAGGGGAGTAGGGGAGGAGACCAGAGGGAGGCCAGATTGTTGTCTGGTGGTGGGAGGGGAGAGGCCCGATCATTCTCCGGTGGGGGGGTGGGGGAGGCAGGGGGAGGGCAGGGGGGGACCGCTGCCACGCTGCAGGCGATCGGTGGGGCGGAAAGGGGGCAGAGGGTCGCGATTGGTCTGGATAGTGGGGAAGGTGGGTGGATAAAGGGGGACAGTTATGTTGTGGGGGGTGGGGGCCATCGCTCCCGCTTTTTGCTCCCGGGCTGCTCTACCCGCTTTTTGCAGCCCGGGAGCGATGTGACAGCCATGCGTTTTTCAAAATTTTTTTCTCACTGCACATGCGCAGTTCAAAGCTTTGATCGGAGCTGCAGCGTTTCAGGCGCGATAAGCCCCACCCACAGCGCAACTCAGACTCGCGATATTTTTTTTCAAGCTAAGTGCGTATGGGGGCGCCTGAGAACAGGTTTCCAAGTCAGATCTGAATTGCACCCAGATTCAGCACTTCGAATGAAAATGGAAAAATCTATTTGCTCGTAAGAGTTTTGTTTATTGTTGTATTTAGTCCCCACGGGGAAAAATTTTAGAATTATTTTGGACGGGAAACAATAATTTGAACTGCTGTGAAATTATGTTTGAAATAATTTCAAACTGCTAGAATTCAAAAGGATTGTCTTTGAGCTGTGCATGTTTAGATATTGCTAAGCCAGTCTGTTCCCAAGCAAAGATAAGATGGCAGTTTGGCAACAATCTAATTTGAACGTTCCAAAACATATGAATTTTTAATATCTTATTGAAATTCAGTTAAAAACACGTTTCACAAAATATATTTTCAAATTTGGTTAAGTAGCAAATATCAGAAATTGAAAATTGTTTTTTAAGAGCAAAAGACAAAAGAGATGAAATTTGAGCAATATTCATAGAAATCATAGAAACCCTACAGTGCAGAAGGAGGCCATTCGGCCCATCGAGTCTGCACCGACCACAATCCCACCCAGGCCCTACCCCCACATATTTACCTGCTAATCCCTCTAACCGACGCATCTCAGGACTCCAAGGGACAATTTTTAACCTAGCCAATCAACCTAACCCGCACATCTTTGGACAGTGGGAGGAAACCGGAGCACCCGGAGGAAACCCACGCAGACACGAGGAGAATGTGCAAACTCCACACAGACAGTGACCCGAGCCGGGAATCGAACCCGGGACCCTGGAGCTGTGAAGCAGCAGTGCTAACCACTGTGCTACCGTGCCGCCCTATATTGAAGTTTTGTTTTTAAATTTCATAAAATGACAATTGCATGCCACGTTTTCTCCACCTATTCCCTGTGCCTTTAGGTCCTATAGAAAAATTACCATTTCAGCAGACAGTTGATTTGTTGTTAAAGCATCTGGAAACTTACGTGTTCTATGATCATGTATGTGTCCAAGTTACTTGATATAAGAATTAATTGTGGATTTGTGGGAATACAAACAAACCAGTTACATTTGGAAATTTTAAAGTATAGTCTGGAAGAATTTGGAATAAGTGAGAATTTTATTGTATTGTCACATCACCCCAGATAAAGAACAAACATTTTGCAGGTGGTAATGTGATTGGGTGAGAATGCATTTGAGATCTTGGATCAACAAAGAACAGGTGGCACCCAAAAGATCAGGTTAAAATAAGTTAAATTATAGTGAAGGAGAATAGAGGATCTTGTTTTTGTTATTTTAATCAAGGGATTCTGAGCATGTAGTGCTTGAAGTTATAGCTGTAAGAGATTGCTGAGAATTAACTGTCTGAAATTTATCAACTGTGAGAGTCTGAGTGCTTTATGTGGATGTTCACAGATTGTGCTACCATTGTTTTAGTCTTATCTTTCTGGGGAATTAACCTTATCTTAAGCTTTAATTTCAAAAGTATAAAAACAGAACTACAAGAAGCGCTGACAATTTGTTTCAGTAATCAGGTTATCATTGTTTTAAAGCATGTGCAATGTTTCTCAGCTTGTGTATGGATGATGTTTGTAGTAACATGGCCCTTGAAGGGGGGGGGGGGCATTTCCCGAGGGCCATTTGATCAGCAAGGACCCTATGGATCACCCTGATGGGAAGCTGAGCCAATCAGCAGGAGGACACGGACCACAGAGACTCGCAGTTGGGGAGCCAAGAGCCGTCGCATTGTAATCTAGTCTTATCCTGTTGTACATATATACATATTTATTCCGTTGGCAATAAAGCCTTTATTGTTAAAGCTGCTTCAAGTCGCCCTCGATCTATTACATTGGCGACGAGGCAAACATCAAAGCCATCGGGGATTGCAGTGTTCAGCTAGAGAGGGAGAAGACGTGAGCGTAGAGAGTAATAAAAGGTAAGGTACACTCATTTAACAGTACCTATGATTGGAATTATCGAGGCATTCAACCCATAGGTCAATGACTGTGGACTATACATATTAAGCGGGATATTATTTCATCATAAATGAAATAACTGCAGAAGTCATTAGGAAGGTTATTTTGCTTAATGTCATGGCTCACAGACTTACAGCTTAGTGAGAACATTAACTTCACCAAATGCTGCAGACAGGAAGGCCTCTGATCAGCTTGTGGAGCTGGTCAGAAATCATTTTAACCACCGCCCCTTGATCATTAGGCTGAGATACAAATTTCATTCAGCAATCTGTGAGCCAGGGGAGACAGTCTCGGGTTTCATTGCTAGACTCAGGGGACTGGCAGAGCACTGTCAGTTCAGCCCAGCATTAACTGAAATGTTAAAGGACAGAATGGTCTGTGGTATAAACAGCTTAATAATGCAAATAAAGCTACTGGTAGAGACCAAAATCACCTTTGGAAAAGCTGTATGAACTGGCCCAGGTGACTAAATGTGCAGAGCAGGGCATAAGAGTTGCAAGATTTGCAAGGTATGCCAAGCAAGATAAATTATTTGTGGCGGGAAACGGCTGTGGTGCAAAACAGCCCAGGAGCAGGCAGGCAGTGCCCGAGAGAAAAAGTACAACTTGAGGCTGAAGTGTGTTTTCAATGTAGGAGAAAACATTCCCAAAACGTTTTTCAGTACAAGAACTATGTGTGCTTCAAGTATATCAAGAAAGGTCACTTAAAGGCCTGGTGCAGAGCAAAGCAACCAGTACAGTGAATGCAAAACAAAGTGACTTCCAGCTTAACTCCTGTAAAAACATCTGGAAGAGGGGTCTGAGTCGTTCACCCTCAACCAGGTTCAGCTAAACAGAGGGACATCAGTAGAGAAAACTTTGCAAGTAAATGGTAAAATACTCAAAATACAACTGGACGCAGCAGCAGCAACCACAGTCACAGGGAAATAGGCATTTTGTTATCTTCAGAAGGAACTTCAACCATTGAAACTAAGTGAATCAGATGATATTTGTCCACATACACTGGAGAGATGCTACAGACTTTAGGTGCAGCAACAGTCACCATGGCATATCAGAATCAGGCAAAACTGCCAGCATTGGTAATCACGGGTCACAAACATTTTTTAGTTTGCTGTGATTGGTTAAAGCAGATAGGGCTAAACTGGCAGGAAATATTAAACCTGAGGGATGGAGGTTTTCAGGAGCTGCTGTGTAAATATTTCGAGGTCTTCAGAGATGAATTAGGATGCATATGGGGAGCTAAAGCTCAAATCTATCTGGATCAGGAAGCAATGCCTAAATTTTTTCAGGCCTACCCAGTGCCTAATGCCCTTCATCAGAAGGTGGAAATTGAGCTCAAGAGGCTGGTAGATTTGGCCATTATAAAGCCCGTACAATTCTCTGAATGGGTTGCACCCATAGTCCCCATGTTAAAACTGATCGGACAGCAAGAATTTGTGGAGATTACAAATTAGATAGATACCCCATCCTCAGAATTGAACATCTCTATGCTAAACTCACAGGAGGTTTAAAATAGACTAAATTGGACCTCAGCCATGCCTATCAGCAGCTGGAGTTGGATAAGGACTCACAAAAGCTGGTGAGAATCAAAATGCCACTTGGAGTCTCATCAGCCATTTTCCAAAGTATGATGGAGAGTCTCTTGCAAGGCACCCCGAATGTAGTGGTTTATCTCGATGATGTACTAATCACTGGTACCTTACCTGAAGGCAGTTTAAGGAAGAAGGGGTTAGGCTGAAACAAGAGAAATGTACATTTCAATCAGGAGAAGTTACCTTTTAGGATTCAGGGTCGATTCAAAGAGTCTGTATCTTTTGGAAGAAAAGGTCAAAGCTATCAAAGCCGCATTTGACCAAGTGTGGCATCAAGGAGCACTAGCGAAACTGGAATCAATGAGTATCAGGGGCAAACTCTCCGCTAGTTGGAGTCATACCTGGTACATAGGAAGATGGTTGTGGTTGTGGAGGCTCAGTCATCTCAGCTCCAGGACATCTCTGCAGGAGTCCCTCAGGGTAGTGTCCTAGGCCCAACAATCTTCAGCTGCTTCATCAATGACCTTCCCTCGGTCATAAGGTCAGAAGTGGGGATGTTCGCCGATGACTGCACAATGTTCAGCACCATTCGCGACTCCTCAGATATTGAAGCAGTCATAGAAATCATAGAATCATAGAAACCCTACAGTGCAGAAGGAGGCCATTCGGCCCATCGAGTCTGCACCGACCACAATCCCACCCAGGCCCTACCCCCACATATTTACCCGCTAATCCCTCTAACCTACACATCCCAGGACTCTAAGGGGCAATTTTTAACCTGGCCAATCAACCTAACCCACACATCTTTGGACTGTGGGAGGAAACCGGAGCACCCGGAGGAAACCCACGCAGACACGAGGAGAATGTGCAAACTCCACACAGACCGATGCTCAGTCCATGTTCAAATGCAAGAAGATCTGGACAACATCCAGGGTTGACAAGTGGCAAATAACATTCGCGTCACACAAATGCCAGGCAATGACCATCTCCAATAAGGCACTCTAACCACTGCCCCTTGACATTCAATGGTCTTACCATCACTGAATCCCCCACCGTCAACAGCCTTGGAGTTACCATTGACCAAAAACTCAACTGGACTCACCACATAAACACAGTGGCTACAAGAGTAGGTCAGAGGCTAGGAATACTGCGGCGAGTAACTCACCTCCTGACTCCCCAAAGCCTATCCACCATCTCCAAGGCACAAGTCGGGGTGTGATGGAATACACTCCACTTGATTGGATGAGTACAGCTCCAACTACACTCAAATAAGCTTGACAGCTTCCAGGACAAAGCAGCCCACTTGATTGGCACCACATCTACAAACATTCAATCCCTCCACCACCGATGCTCAGTAGCAGCAGTGTGTACTATCTACAAGATGCACTGCAGCAATTCACCAAAGACCCTTAGACAGCACCTTCCAAACCCACGGCCACTTCCACCTAGAAGGACAAGGGCAGCAGATAAATGGGAACATCACCACCTGCCAAGTTCCTCTCCAAGCCACTCACCATCCTGACTTGGAAATACATTGCCGTTCCTTCGCAGTCACTGGGTCAAAATCCTGGAATTCTCTCCCTAATGGCATTGTGGGTGAGCCCACGGAACATGGACTGCAGCGATTCAAGATGACAGCTCACAACCACCTTCTCAAGGGCAACTAGGGATGGGCAATAAATGCTAGCCAGCCAGCAATGCCCATGTCCCACGAATGTATAAAAAAATCAAGGAGGTCCCACTGTCAAAAGACATATCCGAGCTGAAATCATTTCTGGGGCTGTTTAAATTATTATAGTAGATTTTTTTTTAAATACTTTTATCCGTTTAGCCCCACTTCAACTAGCCCCACTTCAACTATTAAAAAAAACACCAAAGGTGGAAATGGGGAGAGAAAGCTTTCACGGAAGTTAAACAGGTTCTGCAGTTGTCTGCCTTGTTGATCAATTCAACCCAAACAAACCCTTAGTAGTAACCTGCCATGCTTCACTGTATGGAGTGGGAGCTGATGGTGCAGAAAGGTCCATTGCCTTTGCTTCTAGAACACTGTCCAACGCGGAGAAGAAATACTCCCAAATAGACAGGAAAAGCTTGGCTGTCATCCATGCGGTCAAGAAACTCCAAAAGAATATATATATGGCCAACATTTTACAACAGTCACAGGCCCCAAACCATTGTTAGTTCTATCCAGAGAAAATAAGCTGGTGCCACCCAACACTTCTGAAAGAGGGCAGCGATTGGCTCTTTTTCAGCAGCATACAGTTATACATTTCAGCATTGCCTTGGCATGCAGATGCACTTAACTGGTTGCCTTTGCCACAAATAGTAGCATCACTATCGGTTCCTCAAGAAATGATACTGGCTCTGTATTTGACAGATGCCTTGCCAGTCTTGGCAAAGCGCATAAAGTTGTGGACAGAAAGAGATCCTGTATTGCTGAAAATAAAAAAGATGGTTATGCAAGGGTGGCACTATGAGAAGTCAGACATGTTAAAGCCCTACCAAAGTAGAAGGTCAGAAATAAACTGTGAAGATGGGGTGATATTATGTGGGGGGGAAGAGGGTACAAGAATTGCATGACTCTCATCCAGGTCAAAGCAGAATGAAGGCTATGAGCTATGTGTGGTGGCTGGGCATTGACTGAGATGATTGGTCAATGCCCCAGTTGTGAACCTCAACAGGCTTTACCACCACCGGTGAATTTGTAACCATAGGAGTGGCCAGGCTGTCCATGGCGAGGCTACATATTGATTTTTCTGGGCCATATGCTTCTTATATCAGTAAATGCACACTCCAAGTGGTTAGATGTGCAGTTGATGAAGTCCACAACAGCCTCGACCACCATTGACAAGTTAAGGACGATATTCACTATCCATGGCATTCCAGAAGTGGTGATGTCACACAATGGCACATCATTCATGGCAGATGAATTTCAAAAATTTCTCAGGCCCAATGACATTCACCATGTGAGGTCGGCACTGTACCACCCAGCATCAAATGGGCTGGCAGAGCAGGCGGTACAAACATTTAAGTTGTCAATAAAAAAAACAGGTGAATGGGCCCCTTTCTCTACCTGTAGCCAGCTTTCTATTATCATATCACAACACCCTGACTGTGACCACAGTGGTCACACCAGCTGAAGTCAGTTACGTACAAGATTAGACCTGATATTCCTACATTTGGAGGGTGAAGGCTAGGCAAGCCTCCTAGAAGGTAAATCATGACTTTGGAAGGAAGAACAGTATTCAAAGTGGAGGATGCAGTCATAGTCAGATACTTTGCAGCAAGCCCGGCATGAGCAGCTAATGGAGGTACAAGGTTGCAGGCTGAGGAAACATGTGGACCACCTGAGGAGGAGAGCCATGTAAGAATGAAACATAAATATGGACTATTACAACAATTTATTAGGGCAGATAATAATCATGGTTTAGTAAGGGATCCTAAAGGTCAAAGGATTACAATCAACAATCAAAAGGAACTAGTAACTTACTGAAGAGACTTTTCAGGGGGTTTTTTAAACTGTATAGTGCAGCTCATTGTTCATCGGAACAAGCTGAGAGGAGGATCGATTTGTGGCGGGAGAGTGAAGGTAAGCGACTGGCTAAGTTTTAGTTTTTCGCAGGGTTTCTTGTTAAAAAGTTACTTTAAAAGTTAAGTGGAAGTGGGCCGCGGGGTGAGCTGGGAAGGGTTTTTTTAGCATGTAAAGTTTAAAAGGCAGGCCGCACTATCCAGCGGGCAGCTTCGTTAGCGGGCAGCGTAGTGAGCAGGGAGCAGAGTGAGAGCTGAAGGGCTTTGGCTCAACGGGCTTCGACGTAAACAGGCAGAGGCAGGGTAGGTTCTGTTCTTCGTTCTTCCAGTAATTTAAAGAAAGGGGAAATTATGAGTGGGAGGCCAGTTTGTTGCTGTCGGTGTCGGATGTGGGAGTTCATGGAGTCGCCTAGCCTCCCGGAAGTCCATATCTGCACCAGGTGCATCGAACTGCAGCTCCTGAGAGACCGCGTTAGTGAACTGAAGGTGCGCCTGGATGACCTTAGTCTAGTCAGGGAAAATGAGAAGTTAATATAGAGAAGATACAGGCAGGTCGTCACACCAGGGCTATGGGAGGAAGACACGTGGGTCACGGTTAGGAAGGGTAAAGGTCACGTACCAGAGAGTACCCCGGTGGTTGTCCCCTTTAACAGTAAGGGATGGGTGACAGACAGGAGAGAGGAGGGGAGAGAGCAGTCAGAATAAGTATACCGTTTTGGATACTGTGGGGGAGGGGGGAGGGTGGGGGGGCGGTGGGATGACCCGGTCACTGGCACGGAGTCGGGCACTGTGGCTCAGAAGGGAAAGAGGGGGACTATGAGAGCAATAGTAGTGGGGGATGCAACAGTTAGAGGCACAGACAGGTGGTTCTGTGGGCGTGAACGAGACTCCAGGATGGTAGTCTGCCTCCCTGGTGCCGGGGTCCTGGATGTCTCTGAGCGGGTAGGAAGCATCCTAAAAGGGGCGGGTAACCAGACAGACGTCATTGTCCACATTGGTGCAAATGACGTAGGCAGAAAGAGCAGGGAGGTCCTGAGAGAGCAATTCAGGGAGTTGGGTAGTAGGCTAAAAAGCAGGGCCTCTAGGGTAGCGATCTCTGGACTACTCCCAGCGCCACAAGCTCGTGAGGCTAGGAACAGGGAGACTGCACAGCTGAACGCGTGGCTAAAGGACTGGTGCAGGAGGGAGGGTTTCAAATTCGTGGATCACTGGGAAGTCTTCAAGAGAGGATGGCACCTGTACAAGAAGGACGGGTTACACCTAAATTGGAGGGGCACGAATATCCTAGCTGGGAGTTTTGCTAGTGTGGTTCGGGTGGATTTAAACTAATGTGCCAGGGGGGTGGGGATCAGAAGAATAGGTCAATAAGCATAGAGGCTGGGGACGAGGTTGGGGCCAAGACAAGGCTATCTAAGAGGAAGAGCATTCTGGGGGAGGATGACCTCAGTGGGCCTGGAGGTCTGGAGTGCATCTGCTTCAATGCAAGGAGCGTCACGGGCAAGACAGACGAGCTTAGAGCCTTAATGCTTGCGCGGAACTTGGATGTGGTTGCAGTGACGGAGACTTGGTTAAAAAAAGGACAGGACTGGCAGCTGAATATTCCGGGGTATAAGCGTTTTAGGCGAGACAGAGGAGGGGCTAGGAGAGGCGGGGGAGTAGCAATGCTGGTTAGGGAGCATATTACAGCGGTACAGAGAGTGGACAATTTGGAAGGGTCAGGCAACGAGTCACTGTGGGTGGAGCTCAGAAACAGGAAGGGCGCAGTCACTATACTGGGGGTATACTACAGGCCTCCCAACAGCCCACGGGAAGTTGAGGATCAGATATGCAAGGAAATTCTGGACAGCTGCAGAAAAAATAGGGTTGTTGTAGTGGGAGACTTTAATTTCCCTCACATAGACTGGAAATCGCTTAGGGCTGGGGGCCTGGATGGGGGAGAATTTATAACATGCGTACAGGAAGGTTCTTTGGAACAATATGTTGACAGTCCAACTAGAGAGGGGGCTATACTGGACCTAGTACTGGGGAATGAGCCCGGTCAGGTCATCAAAGTTTCAGTGGGGGAACATGTGGCAAATAGTGACCAAAATTCTGTAAACTTTAGGATAGTAATGGAAAAAGATGAGTGTTGTCCTATGGGTAAGGTGCTGAATTGGGGGAAGGCTAACTACAGCCGGATTAGGCAGGATTTGGTGGCTGTTGATTGGGAGAGGCTGTTCGAGGGTAAATCCACATCTGGCATGTGGGAGTCTTTTAAGGAGCAGTTGATAGGACTGCAGGACAGGCATGTGCCTGTAAAAAGAGGAAGGATAGGAAAGGTAGGATTCGAGAGCCGTGGATAACCAGTGAAATTGTGGGTCTAATCAAAAAGAAAGAAAAGAGGCATACATGAGGTCCAGGCAGCTAAAAACAGATGGAGCACTGGAGGAATACAGAGAAAGTAGAAAAGAACTCAAACAGGGAGTTAGAAGGGCAAAAAGGGGTCACGAAATGTCCTTGGCAGACAGGATTAAGGAGACTCCCAAGGCATTTTATACATACATTAGGAACAAGAGGGTTGTTAGGGAAAGAATCGGACCTCTCAGTGACAAAGGAGGGGAATTATGCTTAGAACCAAAGGAAGTAGGTGAGATCCTAAACGAATACTTTGCATCAGTATTCACAAAGGAGAGGGACATGTTGACTGGCAGTATCTCAGAGAGATGTGTTGACCCGTTAGAAAAAATCTCAATTACAAGGGAGGAAGTGCTAGGTTTTTTTAGGAAACATTAAGACAGACAAATCCCCAGGGCCGGATGGCACCTATCCTAGACTCCTCAGGGAGGCGAGAGATGCAATTTCTGGGCCTCTAACAGAAATCTTTGTCTCTTCACTGGACACAGGTGAGGTCCCAGAGGATTGGAGGATAGTGAATGTGGTCCCGTTATTTAAGGGTAGCAAGGATAACCCGGGTAATTATAGACTGGTGAGCTTGACGTCCGTGGTAGGGAAATTGTTCGAGAAGATTCTTAGAGATGGGATATATGCGCACTTAGAACTGAATAATCTCATTAGCGATAGACAGCATGGTTTTGAACGAGAGAGGTCATGCCTCACAAATTTGGTTGAGTTTTTTGAGGAGGTGACAAAAACGATTGACGAGGGAAGGGCCGTGGATGTCGTCTATATGGATTTTAGTAAAGCGTTTGACAAGGTCCCTCATGGCAGGCTGGTGCAAAAGGTTAAATCTCACGGGATAAAAGGTGAGCTAGCTAGATGGGTGGAGAACTGGCTTAGCCATCGAAGACAGAGGGTAACAGTGGAGGGGTCTTTTTCCGGTTGGAGGTCTGTGACTAGTGGTGTTCCGCAGGGCTCTGTACTGGGACCTCTGCTGTTTGTCATATATATATATATATAAATGATTTGGAGGAAGATGTAGCTGGTGTGATCAGTAAGTTTGCGGACGACACGAAGATTGCTGGAGTTGCGGATAGTGATGAACATTGTCAGAGAATACAGCAGGATATAGATAGGCTGGAACATTGGGCGGAGAAATGGCAGATGGAATTTAATCCAGATAAATGTGAAGTGATGCATTTCGGCAGATCTAATGTAAGGGGGAGCTATACAATAAATGGCAGAACCATCAGGAGTATAGACACACAGAGGGACTTGGGTGTACAAGTCCACAGATCCTTAAAGGTGGCAGCACAGGTGGAGAGGGTGGTCAAGGAGGCATATGGCATGCTTGCCTTTATTGGACGGGGCGTAGAATATAAAAGTTGGCATATGATGTTGCAGTTATATAGAACGTTGGTTAGGCCACATTTGGAATACTGCGTCCAGTTCTGGTCGCCACACTACCAGAAGGACGTGGAGGCTTTGGAGAGAGTACAGAAAAGGTTTACCAGGGTGTTGCCTGGTATGGAGGGTCTCAGCTGTGAGGAGAGATTGGGTAAACTGGGGATGTTCTCCCTGGAAAGACGGAGGATGAGGGGCGACCTAATAGAGGTGTATAAAATTATGAAGGGCATAGATAGGGTGAACAGTGGGAAGCTTTTTCCCAGGTCGGAGGTGACGAACACAAGGGGTCACAGGTTCAAGGTGAGGGGGGCAAGGTTCAACACAGATGTCAGGGGGACGTATTTTACACAGAGGGTGGTAGGGGCCTGGAATGCGCTCCCAAGCAAGGTGATTGAGGCAGACACGCTGGGATCGTTTAAGACTTATCTAGATAGCCACATGAACAGACTGGGAATAGAGGGATACAAACAAATGGTCTAGTGGGCAAATGAGCGGCGCAGGCTTGGAGGGCCGAAGGGCCTGTTCCTGTGCTGTAATTTTCTTTGTTCTTTGCCAGGTCTGGCTACTGGATTTTGGTGGAAAATGTGGGGCCTGAGCCATCCATGATTGAGGAGACAGAGGAGCCTGATGCTACTGACAAGCCACTGGATTCAGGATTAATGAGCCCGCCATTCTTGTCTGTCCAGTCTGGCCCTTTTAATGCACAGTAAGAAGTTTAACAACACCAGGTTAAAGTCCAACAGGTTTATTTGGTAGCAAAAGCCACACAAGCTTTCGAGGCTCTAAGCCCCTTCTTCAGGTGAGTGGGAATTCTGTTCACAAACAGAACTTATAAAGACACAGACTCAATTTACATGATACTTATAAGATTACTTTATAAGTTCTGTTTGTGAACAGAATTCCCACTCACCTGAAGAAGGGGCTTAGAGCCTCGAAAGCTTGTGTGGCTTTTGCTACCAAATAAACCTGTTGGACTTTAACCTGGTGTTGTTAAACTTCTTACTGTGCTTACCCCAGTCCAACGCCGGCATCTCCACATCATGACTACCTTTTAATGCAGACAAGCCTACCACTGGACTGAGGCGCTCTAACAGTAAGTCTCTGCACCGATAGAACTTTTGATGAATTTTCCAAAGGTTTCTCCTGATACCCTTTTTGTATAAGAGCATGTGGTGCGCCTATTAACTCTGTTCTTTGTTTTTCCTTCGCAATGATTTGGATTTTAGGGGGAAGGAGTGTAGCAGTGTGGCCCTTTAAGGGAGGATATTACCCGAGGACCATGTGATTGGTGAGGACCCTATGGATTGCCCCAGCAGGAGCTGAGTCAATCAGCAGGAGGGGGGGAACTACGGGTCAAGGAGGGACTGGCAGTTGGAGCCCAGGAGTCAAGAAGAGCAGGGGGGTACCCATACCAAGGTAATTTAAGAGCATCTGCATTGAGCACCAGGTTAAATATGTGACTAATACAAAATGTTCCTCTTTTTGGCAAAACCTATATGAATAGCTCGATCGAAAATTAAACAATTTCTGTGGACGTGCAAAGAATGGTACAAATATATGCAAATTTCCTGTAAATATCAGAGTTTGCTCCGGAGACCTTTCTCTTAAGTAGAGCTCTCCCTGCAGATGCTTGAATAAAGCGTATGGCTTCTGCTCTGCCCAAGACCGCAAGGAACTACAAACGGTCGTGAATGTAGCCCAATCCATCACGCAAACCAGCCTCCCATCCATTGACTCATAGAACATAGAACAGTACAGCACAGAACAGGCCCTTCGGCCCACGATGTTGTGCCGAGCTTTGTCTGAAACCCAAATCAAGCTATTTCCTCCCTATCATCCCGAAGTACTCCATGTGCCTATCCAATAGCTTCTTAAATGTTCCTAAAGTTTCTGACTCCACTATCCCTGCAGGCAGTCCATTCCACACCCCAACAACTCTCTGAGTAAAGAACCTACCTCGGACATCCTTCCTATATCTCCCACCATGAACCCTATAGTTATGCCCCCTCGTTACCACTCCATTCACCCGAGGAAATAGTCTTTGAACGTTCACTCTATCTATCCCCCTCATCATCTTATAAACCTCTATCAAGTCTCCTCTCAACCTCCTCCGCTCCGAAGAGAAAAGCCCAAGTTCCCTCAACCTTTCCTCATAAGACCTACCCTCCAAACCAGGCAGCATCCTGGTAAATCTCCTTTGCACTCTTTCCAGTGTCTCCACATCCTTCTTATAGTGAGGTGACCAGAACTGCACACAATATTCCAAATGTGGTCTCACCAAGGTCCTGTACAGTTGCAGCATAACCCCATGGCTCTTAAACTCAAACCCTCTGTTAATGAATGCCAACACACTATAGGCCTTCTTCACGGCTCTATCCACTTGAGTGGCAACCTTCAGAGATCTATGGATATGAACCCCAAGATCTCTCTGTTCCTCCACATTCTTCAGAACCCTACCTTTGACCCTGTAATCCACATTTAAATTTGTCCTACCAAAATGAATCACCTCGCATTTGTCAGGGTTAAACTCCATTTGCCATTTTTCAGCCCAGCTCTGCATCCTATCTATATCTCTTTGCAGCCTACAACAGCCCTCCACCTCATCCACTACTCCACCAATCTTGGTGTCATCAGCAAATTTACTGATCCACCCTTCAGCCCCCTCCTCCAAGTCATTTATAAAAATTACAAATAGCAGAGGACCAAGCACTGATCCCTGTGGCACTCCGCTGGTAACCGGTTTCCAGTCCGAAAATTTTCCATCCACCACCACCCTCTGTCATCTGTTAGATATGATGTGGAGATGCCGGCGTTGGACTGGGGTAAGCACAGTAAGAAGTCTCACAACACCAGGTTAAAGTCCAACAGGTTTATTTGGTAGCAAACACCATAAGCTTTCGGATCAGAGCTCCTTCGTCAGATGGAGTGGGTATCTGTTCTCAAACAGGGCACAGACACAGAAATCAAATTACAGAATACTGATTAGAATGCAAATCTCTACAGCCAGCCAGGTCTTAAATGTACAGACAATGTGGGTGGAGGCAGCATTCAACACAGGTTAAAGAGATGTGTATTGTCTCCAGACAGAACAGCTTGTGGAATTCTGCAAGTCCAGGAGGCAAGCTGTGGGGGTTACTGATAATGTGACATAAATCCAACATCCCGGTTTAGGCCGTCCTCATGTGTGCGGAACTTGGCTATCAGTTTCTGCTCAGCAACTCTGCGCTGTCGTGTGTCGTGAAGGCCGCCTTGGAGACCGCTTACCTGAAGATCCAAGGCTGAATGCCCGTGACTGCTGAAGTGCTCCCCCACAGGAAGAGAACAGTCTTGTCTGGTGATTGTCGAGCGGTGTTCATTCATCCGTTGTCGTAGCGTCAGCATGGTTTCCCCAATGTACCATGCCTCGGGACATCCTCGGGACGCTGCAAGAAAGGATGTCCCGAGGCATGGTACATTGGGGAAACCATGCAGACGCTACGACAACGGATGAATGAACACCGCTCGACAATCACCAGGCAAGACTGTTCTCTTCCTGTGGGGGAGCACTTCAGCAGTCACAGGCATTCAGCCTTGGATCTTCAGGCAAGCGTTCTCCAAGGCGGCCTTCACGACACACGACAGCGCAGAGTCGCTGAGCAGAAACTGATAGCCAAGTTCCGCACACATGAGGACGGCCTAAACCGGGATGTTGGATTTATGTCACATTATCAGTAACCCCCACAGCTTGCCTCCTGGACTTGCAGAATTCCACAAGCTGTTCTGTCTGGAGACAATACACATCTCTTTAACCCGTGTTGAATGCTCCCTCCACCCACATTGTCTGTACATTTAAGACCTGGCTGGCTGTAGAGATTTGCATTCTAATCAGTATTCTGTAATTTGATTTCTGTGTCTGTGCCCTGTTTGAGAACAGATTTCCACTCCATCTGACGAAGGAGCTCTGCTCCGAAAGCTTATGGTATTTGCTACCAAATAAACCTGTTGGACTTTAACCTGGTGTTGTGAGACTTCTTTCTGTTAGATAGCCAGTTACCTATCCAATCGGCCAAACTTCCCTCTATCCCACACATCCTTACTTTCTTCATAAGCGGACCATGGGGGACTTTGTCTGGACTCTGTCCACACTCTCTGCTGCCTCAGCAAAGCAGCCAGCATAATTAAGAACTCCACGCACCCCGGACATTCTCTCTTCCACATTTTTCCTTCGGGAAAAAGATACAAAGGTCTGAGGTCACGCACCAACCAACTCAAGAACAGCTTCTTCCCTGCTGCTGTCAGACTTTTGAATGGACTTACCTTGCATTAAGCTGATTTTTCTCTGCACCCTAGCTATGACTGCAACACTACATTCTGCACTCTCTTGTTTCCTTCTCTATGAACAGTATGTTTTGTCTGTATAGCGCGCAAGAAACAATACTTTTCACTGTATGTTAATACATGTGACAATAATAAATCAAATCAAATTCTACTCTGAGTCTTCTGTGATTAGTTCTTAAGAAATCAGTGATAACAGCAGTGTTCAGTTACACATTTCAGGATCGCCCTGGAACATAGATATCACATGCAGACGTACTTAGCCAGTTGCCTTTGCCACAAACAGCAGCATCACCACTGGTTCCTCTAGAGATTATACTGGCTTTGAATCTGGTAGAGACCTTACCAGTCTTAGCTAAACATATAAAGTTGTGGATAGAGAGCGAGAGAGACCCTGTATTGTCAAAAGTAAAAAAGATGGGAATGCAAGGGAGGTGATATGAGAAGTCAGAGTTGCTAAAACCCTATCAAAGTAGAAGGATGGAAATAACCTGTGAAGGCGGGGTGTTTCAGTGGGGGGACTAGAGTTATAATCCTACCCCTGGGGAGACAACTCCTGTTACAGGAACAACATGACTTTCATCCAGGTCAAAGTAGAATGAAGGCCCTAGCTAGGGATTATGTCTGGTGGCTGGGCATTGAGAAGGAAATAGAAAGGATGGTTAGTCAATGTCCCAGTTCAAAAGCTGGAGATCTGAGTGAAGGTGGGATATCTGGCGTGCCTCCCGTTAATCATATTTTTACATTGCTAAAGGTGAGTGAATCTCACTTGGGAGGCACTGCCAGCGCCAGCGGGAAACTCTCTGGTTTTCCTTTTGGTAGCCATGATGTGGAGATGCGGGCATTGAACTGGGGTAAGTACAGTAAGAAGTCTCACAACACCAGGTTAAAGTCCAGCAGGTTTATTTGGTAGCACAAGCCACAAGCTTTCGGAGTGCTGCCCCTTCATCAGGTGAGTGGGAGTTCTGTTCACAAACAGGGCATATAAAGACACAAACTCAATTTACAAAATAATGGTTGGAATGCGAGTCTTTACAGGTAATCAAGTCTTAAAAGGTACAGACAATGTGAGTGGAGAGGGGGTTAAGCACAGGTTAAAGAAATGTTTATTGTCTCCAGCCAGGACAATTAGTGAGATTTTGCAAGCCCAGGCAAGTCGTGGGGGTTACAGATAGTGTGACATGAACACAAGATCCCGGTTGAGGCCGTCCTCATGTGTGCGGAACTTGGTTATCAGTCTCTGCTTAGTGACTCTGCATTGTCATGTGTCGTGAAGGCTGCCTTGAAGAGCGCTTACCCAAAGATCAGAGGCCGAATGCCCGTGACTGCTGAAGTGTTCCCCAACAGGAAGAGAACACTCTTGCCTGGTGATTGTCGAGCGGTATTCATTCAACCGTTGTCATAGCGTCTGCATGGTCTCCCCAATGTACCATGCCTCGGAACATCCTTTCCTGCA
Organism: Mustelus asterias; assembly: GCF_964213995.1. Taxonomy (NCBI): domain Eukaryota; kingdom Metazoa; phylum Chordata; class Chondrichthyes; order Carcharhiniformes; family Triakidae; genus Mustelus; species Mustelus asterias. The sequence continues at coordinate 68,776,034 of NC_135815.1, read as the reverse complement.
GCGTATCAGGTAGACAACGTTGGCAGAATTGCAAGTGTATGTACCGTGTACCAGGGAAATAGAGGGATTGGTCAAAAAGAAAAGAGTGGCGTACGTTAGGTCTAGGCAGCTAAAAATGGAGGGAGCTCTGGAGGAATACAAAGAAAGTAGGAAAGAACTCAAACGAGGAATTAGAAGGGCAAAAAGGGGTCACGAAATGGCCTTGGCAGACAGGATTAAGGAGAATCCCAAGGCATTTTATTCATACGTTAGGAACAAAAGGGTTGTCAGGGAAAAAAAAAAATCAGACCTCTCAGGGACAAAAGTGGGGAATTATGCTTAGAGACCAAAGAAGTAGGGGAGATCCTAAATGAATACTTGGCATCGGTATTCACAAAGGAGAGGGATGTGTTGACTGGGAGTGTCTTGGAGGGGAGTGTTGACCCGTTAGAGAAAATCTCCATTACAAGGGAGGAAGTGTTAGGTTTTTTAGGGAATATAAAGACTGACAAATCCCCAGGGCCTGATGGAATCTATCCCAGGCTGCTCAAGGAAACGAGAGATGAAATTGCTGGGCCTCTGACGCAAATCTTTGTCTCATCACTGGACACAGATGAGGTCCCAGAGGACTGGAGGATAGCTAATGTGGTCCCGTTATTTAAGAAGGGTAGGAAGGATAACCCAGGTAATTATAGGCCGGTGAGCTTGACGTCCATGGTCGGGAAGTTGTTGGAGAGGATTCTTAGAGATAGGATGTATGCGCATTTAGAAAGGAATAAATTCATTAACGATAGTCAGCATGGTTTTGTGAGAGGGAGGTCATACCTCACTAACCTGGTGGAGTTTTTTGAAGAAGTGACTAGAATGGTTGACGAGGGAAGGGCCGTGGATGTCATCTATATGGACTTTAGTAAAGCGTTTGACAAAGTCCCTCATGGTAGGTTGGTGCAAAAGGTTGGATTTCATGGGATGAATGGGGAGGTGGCTAGATGGGTGGAGAACTGGCTTGGTTACAGAAGACAGAGGGTGGTAGTGGAAGGGTCTTTTTCCGGCTGGATGCCTGTGACTAGTGGTGTTCCGCAGTATTGGGACCTCTGCTCTGTGTGATTTATATCAACGATCTGGAAGAAGGTGTAACTGGGGTGATCAGTAAGTTTGCGGACGACACAAAATTGGTTGGACTTGCAGATAGTGAGGAACATTGTCAGAGGCTACAGATGGATATAGGCTGGAAATTCAGGCAAAGAAATGGCAGACGGAGTTCAATCCAGATGAATGCGAAGTGATGCATTTTGGTAGAACTAACATAGGGGGAAGCTATACGATAAATGGCAGAACCATAAAGGGTGTAGATACACAGAGGGACCTGGGTGTGCAAGTCCACAGATCCTTGAAGGTGACGTCACAGGTGGAGAAGGGGGTGAAGAAGGCATATGGCATGCTTGCCTTTATAGGACGGGGCCGAGAGCATAAAAGTTGGGGTCTGATGTTGCACTTGTATAGAACGTTGGTTCAGCCGCATTTGGAATACTGCGCCCAGTTCTGGTCGCCACACTACCAGAAGGACGTGGAGGCTTTAGAGAGAGTGCAGAGGAGTTTTACCAGGATGTTGCCTGGTACGGAAGGGCTTAGTTATGAGGAGAGATTGGGTAAACTGGGGTTGTTCTCACTGGAAAGACGGAGGATGAGGGGTGACCTAATAGAGGTGTATAAAATTATGAAAGGCATAGATAGGGTGAACGGTGGGAAGCTTTTCCCCAGGTCGGTGGTGACGTTCACGAGGGGTCATAGGTTCAAGGTGAGGGCGGGGGGGGGTAGGAGAGGAGGAGGAGGAGGTTTAACACGGATATCAGAAGGACGTATTTTACACAGAGGGTGGTGGGGGCCTGGAATGCGCTGCCGGGCAAGGTGGTGGAGGCGGACATACTGGGAATGTTTAAGACTTATCTAGATAGCCACATGAACGGAGTGGGAATGGAGGGATACAAAAGAATGGTCTAGTTTGGACCAGGGAGCGGCGCGGGCTTGGAGGGCCGAAGGGCCTGTTCCTGTGCTGTATTCTTTTTGCTATGAGACACAACCACTGGGATACTCTCTGGTACGTTACCCTTCTGACCTTTACTCCTCCTAACTGTGACCCACGTGTCTTCCTCCCGAGGCCCCGGTGTAACTACTTGCCTATAACTCATGTCTATTAGGAATGATGGAAAAGGCTGAAATGCTTTTCTCCAGAAAAAAGATGGTAGAGGGATTCCAAAATTAAGGGCCACAGATACTGAAAAATCCAATAAGAAATCAGGAGAAATGTCTTTACACACAGAGTGATAAAAACAGGGAAGTTGTTCCTTTGGGATAGTTATAGTGAATCATGTAAATGTATTGAAGGGGGAGTTAAATAAGCACAGCAGAAGGCAAGGAAGGGAAGATTATGCTGACAGAGTATAATGAAGAGGAATTGGTGGGGGCTCATGGAAGGACAATTTGTGCTAAATGTCCTGTTTAAGTGTTGCAAATTCTCTGTCAATTTGTGACAGTACAAATAGTAGTTACTGCCAGGAAATAAGGGGATACAATCTTTCTTTTTGGCTCAATTGTCTCATGACTGTGAACATATTTAACCACAGCACTCAAAACGAATTATTGAGAAAGATCATAGAGCAAAAGGCAGAATTAGAATCAAGGACTCGATGACTACTTACATTTTTCAATATTTGCATTGATATGGTTTTAGCATTGGGAAACATCCCCAGATATTTTATAAAGGGATGGGGGGATTTTTACTGGTCACTTGCGGCTTTACTGACTATCTGAGGTGACCAGGATGTGGTCTTAAACTGAAATGGCACTTCGTTCACATTTCACAAGTATGGGCGGCACAGTGGTTAACACTGCTGCTTCACAGCTCCAGGGACCTGGGTTCAATTCCCGGCTTGGGTCACTGTCTGTGTGGAGTTTGCACATTCTCCTCGTGTCTGCGTGGGTTTCCTCCAGGTGCTCCGGTTTCCTCCCACAGTCCAAAGATGTGCGGGTTAGGTTGATTGGCTGTGCTAAAATTGCCCCTTAGTGTCCTGAGATGTGTAGGTTAGAGGGATTAGCGGGTAAATATGTAGGGATATGGGGGTAAGGCCTGGGTAGGATTGTGGTCGGTGCAAACTCGATGGGCCGAATGGCCTCCTTCTGCACTGTAGGGTTTCTATGATTCTAGGTAAAAAACTGAAGCCAGCACCAGGAATAGTAGCCTAGGGGCTTGTTAAACAGTGATTACTGCTGAAGAAGCGAGGATACACTGCATTCTGATGACTAGCCTTTCAACTAATGCCATTTCCTAACATCAGCCAGCTGTTTGTGAATAAACAAGGTGCCAATGTCGATTTTAAGTCCTACTTAAAAGTATATTCACCATTTCACGTTCACTGGTTGTTGGAGCAGTGAAATGGATCTCTGAATCACATTTGGAGACTTTCTGTGATGCTTTATCAAGAGTTCACCAACACTCACATAACATTTACTCAATACCCAAAAAGTATGAGAACACCGTGATTCCACCTTACCTGACACCTTCACAGAGTCGCCAGGAGGGAGTGCTTTGGTCATGGGCATTTTGCTGGATTCCTTTGGTCTGGATGAAGAATGGGAGGAGCACACAAGTCCAGGCAGAGCTTGCTGCAGGAGAGAGGAATAGAAGATCAAGGTGGCATCCTTCTCTCTTGTAGGTCTAGACATTCCCCCCCCCTCCTCGGGATCATCTCCACCAGGATTTCCAGTGTTACATTGGAGAACCTGTACACTCCTCTTTGATTCCTAAGTAACATGCTGCTCTGCCCCAGCCACATCATCCCACACCTTTCCTGGAAATAGGTGTAAGGAGCTCAATGAAAATTGCATCTAATCAGCATTTGAATGCTAAGCCTGCAGCTTTCCGTTTAGCATTGCAGGCAAGTTCAAATTCTAACAATTAGGACCAAGCTGTGTGCTAAATGTAAACTTTCAAACAGCTGAGTTTTATCAATACTGCATCCACTTAGTGCCTGTTTGGACCTTGTGGCCAAATAAACTATTAACAACAATCACCCAACAATCACAAACAACAACGAGCCAAATAAATGATGAGGGTCAGAAGCAGTGCGAATGAAGGAGGCCAATGGAATTCAGTGAGATAGGCCTAGTCAGACACAAGCATAATCTCGAAGGGAATCAAAGACTCGCTACAGTGCAGGAGATGGCCATTCGGCCCATCAAGCCTGCACTGACAACAATCCCACCCAGGCCCTATCCCTGTAACCCCCACATATTTACCCTGCTAATCCCCCTGACACTAAGGGGCATTTTAGTATGGCCAATCAACCTAACCCACACATCTTTGGACTGTGACAGGAAACTGGAGCACCCATAGGAAACCCACACAGACATGGGGAGAACATGTAAACTCCACACAGTCACCTGAGGCCGGAATTGAACCTGGGTCCCTGGCGCTGTGAGGCAGCAGTGCTCACCACCGTGCCACCATGCTGCTAAAATTTAGCCCAAGTCAAGTAACGACTAAATTCTATTTCCATCAAGCACTAAATGTTTTATTATCGGCAAAGATACTTTTTGCCTGTTGAACTTCCACCTGATTTCCTATTTTTCACATATAAACAGTCTCTGAAGAGACTATCAATGTAAAGTCACTCAATGTTGACTTTATTACATTGGGAATTGGGAAAAGTTTGCAATAAGCAAATAGCAATAGGCAATAGAATGACAATAGGAAAAAGTTACGATCAAGATGCCAGAGTCAGAGAGAGGAATGATTGGTTCAGGGGCTTGTGTGGTTGAGAGGGGATACAGAGTTCGAGATACACAAGGCCATGGAAAGATTTAAACATAGGTATGTGAAATTTTAAAAATGAGGTGTTGGGGACCAGTAGCCCATGTAGGTTATCCAAGTTTGGAGTAACAGGTAGCAGGACTTGATGCTACCTCTTTGGATGAAGTAAAGTTTACGGAGAATGGAGAATTAGATGTTCATGAGGAGACTATTGGAATACTTGTGTCTGAATGTGATAAAGACATAGATAGAGGTTTCAGCTGCAGCTTGGTTGAGTCAGTAATCAAGGTGGGAGATATTATAGAGAGGGAAATAGGCAGTCTATGTGATGGAGAGGATTTGGAGTCAGCACCACTGCTCAGAATTGAATTAAACACCAACATTGCAACATTTCCTGAGACTGGGGCCCAGATGGGGTTAGAGGTGTTGGCCAGGGGCCAAAGCCCACAGTCTTAGATTTTCCAATGTTTAGTGGAGAAAAATGTAGCTCATCCAGTGCAGGCTGTCACAGAGACTGTCTGGAAATACAAAGAGGTGTTGGAGAATAGGATGCCCTGAAGAGAGGAGAGCATTTACATGTCAGATAACATGGGCAGAAATTGGTGTTCTGCAGTTTAGTGGGGATGGGGTCAAGTGAGTAAGAGATGGATCTCACCAACAAGGTAAAGTTAAAGGGGAGATTGGAAAGAAACTGAAATCAGACAGATTCAGGGTACAAGCAGTAGGGACCACCCAGCAAGAGGAGGGAATAAAGTAGTCGAGGTTCAACAGATCAACTCTGTCTTGGGGACAGTAATATCTTGGAAGGAGTAGTGACTAAAAAGTGGAATTTTTAAAAAGGGCAATTTGTTAAAAATATAAAACTGTGTGCTGACAGTAAGATAGATGCTACCAATTACTTTGACTCTGGCTCTGAGACTGCCTGGGAGAGTCTGTTCAGCGCCAAGATTCACATGGCCCGATTGGCCGAACAGATCACATGACCCTCATGGCAGCACGGTAGCACAGTGGTTAGCACTGCTGCTTCACAGCTCCAGGGTCCCGAGTTCGATTCCTGGCTCGGGTCACTGTCTGTGTGGAGTTTTCACATTCTCCTCGTGTCTGCGTGGGTTTCCTCCGGGTGCTCCGGTTTCCTCCCACAGTCCAAAGATGTGCGGGTTAGGTTGATTGGCCAGGTTAAAAAAAAATTGCCCTTTAGAGTCCTGAGATGCGTAGGTTAGAGGGATTAGCGGGTAAATGTGTGGGGGTAGGGCCTGGGTGGGATTGTGGTCGGCGCAGACTCGATGGGCCGAATGGCCTCCTTCTGCACTGTAGGGTTTCTATGATTTCTATGAAAACCGCGTTCTTAAAGGGACTCTGCTATCGGGACAAACAAATTTATGAGCTTCTTGCATCAGTCAGAGATGTGCCATAAAAAAATATCAGAAGCTACAGTTTCAATTGAAGTTGGACTAACAAGAACATGGAACAACAATAATGGTTCCCAAAAAGACAAGCTCAAGTATATTGATATTAGCCCCTGTATCCTCATTAGAATGAGGGAGAGGAGTTTTGACTAATGTGATGTCGTTAAATGAGGGATATTGAATTGGCAGCTGGTGTTACAATAGATTATTAATTTCAATTGACTTTGATATAAAATGGTCGATTTGCTGTCACCGCTTTACTCTATCACACAAAGGCAAAGATTTTTTTTCTTTCATGAGATATTAACATTGGTAACAAGAACAACAATTGCTGCCCATCCCAACTAGTTCTTGAGGTGGAGTGCTACTTCTTCACCATTGCAGTCCATCTTGTGTAGGTACACTCATTGTGCAGTTAAGAAAGGAATTCCAACACAGTGACAGCAATATGGTTCCATGAAAAATTGTAGGAAGAGAATAAATCAACCATGGTTAACCAAGGAAAGAAAGGGTAGTATTAAACTGAAAGAAGAAGCCTATAATATGGCAAAGATTAATGGTAAGCCAGAGGATTAGGAAAGGTTTAAAAGCCAACAAATGATGACCAAAAAAAATAAAGAAGGAGAAGGTAAATTATGAGAGTAAACTAGCAAGTAATATAAAAACAGAAAGTTAAGAGCTTCTTTAAACATATAAAAAGGAAGAGAGGCAATAATGAACATAGGCCTCTTACAGAATGAGATAGGGGAAATCATGGAGAACCAGGAAATACAGTAAGAAGTCTCACAACACCAGGTTAAAGTCCAACAGGTTTATTTGGTAGCAAAAGCCACTAGCTTTCGGAGCACTGTTCCTTCGTCAGGTAAGTGGGAGTTCTGTTCACAAACAGGGCAAATAAAGACACAAACTCAATTAACAAAATAATGGTTGGAATGCGAATCTTTACAGGTAATCAAGTCTTAAAGGTACAGACAATGTGAGTGGAGAATCTCCGGCATCTCCACATCATGACTACCATCGACAGCGCAAACTGCTTGGCATCTCCGAACCAGGAAATGGCAGAGGAGTTAAATAAATATTTTGCATCAGTCTTCAAAGTGGAAGACACTATTGTTCCAAAAATACTAAATAATCAAGGGGCAGAAGAGGGGGGGAGGAAATAAATACAATAACTATCACTAGGGTAAAAAGTGCTCGGGAAGATAATGGGGCTAAAGACTGGTAAGTCCTCTGGACTTAATGGGTTGCATCCTAGGATATTAAAGGAAGTAGCTACAGACATAGTGGATGCACGGGTAGTAATCTTCCAAGAATCCTTAAATTCTGGAAAAGTCCCAGAGGATTGGAAAACTGCATATTCAAAAAAGGAAGGAGACTTAAGGGGCAGAATTTTATGAGATTTTTTTTAAGTGTCCATCTAGCAACGGGACAGTTGCTGATCCATTTTTTGGCAGATTATGGGTCGGAGCAACAAACTGCACGTTCGCAGGAAAAACGGAAAAAAACAGCTCTGCTAACAGAACCCCCATGGGCCAGATACAGCCTCCCCCTTCCCCTCACGGACATTGGAGACCACCCCCAACATTACCAATCCCCTTACCCCAAACACCCCTGCCCCCAGACCCCCTTCCAGACCTCTTGGCACATGGCCCCCTCAACACCCCCAATCAGCCCCAATGGCTGACTGACCATCTCTCTCCCCTGCACCAGATCATCACAGAGACACAAATCCCAACCCCCCACCCGCCCATCTCCATTAGCACACCTGCAAGTGCAGACTTGGCTTCCCCTTCATGGTAACAAGCAAACTGCATTAAACTTGCTGGAATGCTCTAATGGGCGCATGACTCGCCCAAACTACCTACAGCTGACTTGCCCTAACAAGGGACAGCTCCATTAAAATCCCAAGGATGAACAGACAGGCAGGAAGAAATGGCCTCCGGGAAGACGGGTCCCCGTTTTTTGGTTGCAGATCTGGCCAGGTTGCTGGAGGCGATGGAGGCAAGGTGGGACACCCTCTTTCCCTCCCCCCCAGCAGGACACCGTCCCAGGGGAAGGGATGAAAACGCAGCCTGGGAGATGGTGGCAGCATGCGTTAGTGCCAGGGCACTGGCCATGAGAACCGGGAGGCAGTGCTGCAAGAAACTGAATGACCTAATCTGGGCAGCAAGGGTGAGTGTTTTACCTCATCTAGCATCTTCCCCCTAAATAGCCACCAGATTCCCCCACCCCCAGCACCCTGCATGCTTTCAGCCCATGACCCCCAAGCACTTCCCCCCCACCCCACCCCCCCCAAGAGTATCACAACCCTTGCCCTCTGAAGGCCATCCCCTGAAACCCTGCAGGACTCCTGCCATCAGATTTGACATGCCTCCTTCTGTCCCCACAGGAGAAGAATACCCATAATTGCCAAGAAAGGACAAAGACAGGTGGTGGTGTGCCTGACCTCCGAGTCCTCACACACTTTGAGGAATGGGCGCTGGAGCTTGCGGGAGAGTAGGGGATGTGGACCTTTAGCGACAGCATGGTTAGGCTGGAGCATAGAAGTGAGCATCTGCCAGTCCTCCACTTGTTGGAGAAATCTCAAGTAAGTTGCATGCAGCCCAGATTCCTCTTCCTCCCTTGCACCTAACCTGTGTTGCAGGAAGGGACCCCAGCGCGCCTGGGCTATCTGGCATTGCGGCCCCCACTGCTGCTCCCACCCATCCTGCCCCTGACAGCTTGGAATACTCCTCGGAGGAAGCCGATAAAGGGACCTCCGAGACCGGCACCAATTCCACGTCAGCTTTTACCTTGCAACTCACCATTCCAGAGGACTCAGCTTGCCCAGGCTACATCCTGGGCCTCTGTGATTACTTCGCCTTCAGCTGCTGGAAATGTAGCAACAGAACGCAGGAGGGGTTGGCAGCAACACTGGTCCGACTGCGAAGCTGTTGGGAGGAGTCTCAAAGCTTTCAGGTGGACCAGCTATTGCCTGTCTTGCGTGGTTCCGAGGCCAAGACTGCAAGGGTGGCATGCACGGTGGAGAGCCTGAGGCAGGAGATCCTCACCATGAGTGGCAGGTTCCAAGCAATGGGCGAGTCACAACAGGCCACGGCGGAGCCCCAGAGGACCTTGGCCGTGTCACAGCAGGCCACAGCTGAGGGCCTCAACAGGCTTCTCGAGATTCTGCGTCCCATGGCTGAGAGGTTCGAGGGCTTGCAGGAGACCCAGCGGAAAAGTGCTGAGACACAGCGGGCTATAGCTGCAGCCTTTGAGAACGCGGCCCAGTCTCAGAGGGCTACTTGCTGCTGCCATTAACAGGTGGCCCCAACTCAGAGGGTCTTCACAGAGGGCTTGACCACTATGGCAAGAGGTCAGATGGTCCTCCCTGACTGATCCAGCTGCAGCGAATGAGGTGTTTAAGGCAGGTGAGCTGGGACGATTGGGAGTGAAGCTCACTAATTACATTGTGATGAATACAAAAATTGCAAATTGACATTTCACCTGTTTTGGGCAGGCTCCCAATTGTGCCGATTTTTTTGGTAAAATGGGAATGGGCATGAAAACAGGTGCCATTCCTGCTAGTCGCATCACGCCCGATTTCATGACATTTTCCCGCTGCAAAACAGGCGTGATGAGGTCGTAAAATTCCACCCAAAACATAAAATAGGCCAGTTAGCTTAACTTCTGTCACTGGGAAAATGTTAGAGTCCATTATAAAGGATGTAATAGTACAGCAATTACAAATGCATAATATAATCAAGCAGAGTCAGCATGGCTTCATGAAGAGGAACTCTTGCCTGACAAATTTATTAGAATTCTTTGAGAAGGCAATAAGCAGGATAGATAAAGCGGAACCAGTAGATGGATTTCCAAAAACTGTTTGATAAGGTACCGCACAAAAGGTCACTTAAAAAGATAAGAGCCCATGGTGTAGGAGGTAGTATTTTAGCATGGACAGAGGATTAGCTAACTGACAGAAGACAGCGAGTTGGGATATGAGAGGCATTTTCGGGATGGCAACCTGTAACTAGTACAGTACCACCAGTGTCAGTGCTGGGGCAACAATTATTCACAATATATATTAATGACTTGGATGAGGGAAATAATGTACTATGTGCAAATAACACAAAAACCGTTGGGAAGGCAAATGGCGAGGATGACACAAAGAGATATAGACAGGTTAGGTGAAAGGGAAAGAACTTGGCAGATGGAACATAATAGAGAAAATGTGAAGTTATGCACTTTGGTAGGAAGAATAAAGGAGCTAAATATTATTTAAATGGAGAAAGACCGCAGAAAGCTGCAGTTCAGAGGGTGTCCTTGTGCATAAATCACAAAAACATAGCCTGCAAGTTCAGCAGGTAATAGGGAAAGCAAGTGGAATATTGGCCTTTATTTCAAAGGGAATGGAATATAAAAATAGGGAAGTCTTGCTAACACTATATATGGCACTAGTTAGACCACACCTGGAATATGTGAACAGTTTTGGTCCCTTATCTACGGAAAGATATACTGGCATTGGAGGCAGATTCATGAGGTTGATCCCAGGTATGGAGGGATTTTCTTATGAGGACAGGTTGAGCAGGTTGGGCCTGTACTCATTGGAATTTAGGAGAATGAGAGGTAACCTTATTGAGACATTGGATTATCAAGGGGCTTGACAGGGTAAATGCTAAGATGTTGTTTCCCCTTTTGGGGAGATCTGGGACCAGAAGGTACAATCTCAGAATAAGTGGTTGCTCACTTAAGACAGAGACAATGAGGAATTTCTTCTGTCAGAGGGTAGTGAATCTGCAGAATTATTTACTGTAGAGAGCTGTAGAGGCTGGATCATTAATTACATTCAATACTGAGATAGACAGATTCTTAATCAGCAAGGGAATCGAGGATTATGGGGATAAAGCGGAAAAATAGAGTTGAGAATTATATCAGATCAGACATGATCTCATTGAATGGAGGAGCAGACTTAATGGGCCAATTGGCCTACTTCTGCTTCTGCATCTTATGGTCTAAGACAAGATAATGTGTGATTGGAAGAGAACTTGCTGAGGTGATGGTTTCTCAGGCATATGCTACTCAGAGATCGTGGGTTTAGAAAGTGCTGCTGGAGGAACCTTGGTAAATGTCTGCAGTGTATCTTGTATTTGATACATGCTACTGTCATTGTATGCCAGTGGTGCAGGAATTGAATGTTTTAAGGTTTTGGATATGGGTGCCAATTGAGTGAGCTGTTTTGTCTTGGGTGTTTTTGGAGCTGCACTCAACCAGGCAAGTGGACAGTATTCCATCACACTCCTAACTCCAGGAGGGCAGGCTTTGTGGAGTGAGTGGGGGAGCTACTCAATGCAGCTTTGCCAGCCTCTGACCGTCTTTTTAGCCACAGTTTTTAGATGGCTGGTTAATGCTAACTCTGAGGTATTGATGGTGAAAGATTGATTCAGTGATGGTAATGCCAGTTATGCCAAGAGGAGATGGTTAGATTCTCTCTTGTTGGAATGGTCATTGCTGACATTTGTGGCATTCTTGCTACTTGCCACTTGTCAGCACAAGCCTGAGTGTTGTCCAGTGACATGCTCCACTTCAGTATCTGAGGAGCCGTGAGTAGCAATGAACATGGTGCAAAGTTAATGCCAGGGAGTTTGGAATAATGTCTGCATCAGGAAAGATTATTTTCCAAATTAGAGACCAAACAAGGAAAGGTATTCCAAGAAATCAAGTTTACAAAATCAGATAACCTCTCAGTGTCTACCCTGTCAAGCTCCTTCAGAATCTGGTAGGCTTCAATGAGATCACCTTTCATTCTTCCAAACTCCAAAGAGTTAGACCTAATACACTCGTCCTCTCACCATAAGACAACCCTTTCATCTGAGGAACCAATCTTGTGAACCTTTGCTTTACCACCTCCAAGTATTTCCTGCCATAAATATGGACACAAAACACCAGATTTTCGATCAGGTGGTGCAAAAGATAGCACCACCAGCACACTTCTTCTCCTGGAGCTATTTCTGCGTCATTCTCACTCGGTATAATAGCAAAGACAGAATCATCAGGCAACTCAGTTCAACTAAGATTTCCGTAGTAGAACTCACGACACTCTGGATGAAAGAAACTCGCACTTCTGGAGATGTTTCTGAGAAATCATTTTGAGATGATAACAATTGGTCAGCATGGCATTGCCAAACTAGCCCATTTTCTGTTTGAACCATGTAAGAAATTGGAGCTGTTTTTGTTAAAACTATGGCTGATATCATAGTTTTAGCAGATTACATAATTACACCCAAATACACAATCTCTTTGTTGAAATGAGTGTTGTTTCGCTCTCACTTCTCATCTTAACAACTTGATATTGTTGTTGATACTCTATTATCTCTGATGTTTCTGGAGGTAACAACAAACCAAAAGTTGTTCTCAACTTTCTCTTTAAGAGTAATCGTGCAGGTTAACTTTGGGTAGTCGCATAGGGAGCATTTCTGGAAGATGCCAAAAAGCTATTCACACGACATGATAATGAACCTTGCTCTTTGAAGCAGAGTCCATGCAGTGCGAGGGACTGTGTTAACACCTGCTCAGCTCTCTTGATTGGAGCAGCAGCTGCCTGACCTGTTGCCTGTTACTGTTAATAAGGCCTGGGATGCAAGGTCTGCACTCAGCCACAGTGCCTGTCCAGCAGACAGATCGCAGGGCAAACAAGTCGATATTCGTGGGGTTGGTGGTGGACCTCAAGTGGCACCCCTCGGGGGTCTCTCTGCAGCCAGGGGCAATGCACCCACCATGAGCCTGGAGCCAGCAACACCCCCCAATCTGCAGATCCCGAGACTGACATAGGCCTCCCCCCCAAACCCCAGCATCCATGCAAACGCCCACCCAGCACTTTGCAGCACCTGGGTACTACCCCCACCCTCCTCCCGGCATGGCATCATGCCAGAAAGGGGAGAAAGGTACAGTATGGGAGAAATGGCTCTGTCAAACTCACCAATGATATGGAAACTAATGCAAAAACATTTAAACTGATGTGCAAATCGTGCTAGAGAAAATGGCCTGGAAAGATTGCAGAAGGCGTTTCACGTTTTTCCGCTTCTGCGCATTTTCCCACCCCGCTTTGCTACTTGACCAACACAGCGGGACGGAAAAATCCATCCTGTATTTTTGCACTCAAAATACTTTTGCAATAAAAGCTAGCAGCCATTTGCCTTCCTGGTTACATGCTGTATTTGCATGCTAACCTTCTATGTTCCTGGTATGAACACCCAAGTCACTCTTAACATCAATACTTTTTTTAAAATCCTGCTTCTCTATCTTACAACCAAAGTGAATAACCTCATACTTCCCCACTTACTTTATCTATATCTCTTTGCAGCCTCGTGATGTTTTCTGCACTGTTTACATACCTACCTATCTTTGTATTATCAGCAAGCTTAGATACATCACTCCCAGTTTCTTTGTCTAAGTTGTTAAATATAGTTTGTAAATAGCTGAGGCCCCAGCACTAATTCCTGTTGGCACTCCACTACTCACAGCCTTGCCAACTTGAAAATGCCTTTTCTATCCTGATTCTCTTCATTCTGTCCATTAACCAATCCACTATCCATACTGATACATTACCCCAACTCCATTAGCCTTACATCTTAAACTTTCGCATGGCGCCTTATTGAATATCTTTTGGGAATAAAGGTTTACTACAACCACTGCTTTCCCCTTTATCTACCCTATTGATTATATCCACAAAAAACTCTCATAATTGGTAAAGCACTATTTCCCTTTTGTAAAAGTATGTTAACATTTTCTGATCACCCTCTGATTTTCTAAGTGCATTCTTTAATGCATTGCAACATTCTCTTGACATCTGATGTCAAGCTAAATGACCTGTGGTTGCACATTTTCTCTCTGCATGATTGGCAATGTTAGATTTGCTAACTTCCAATCTACTGGACCTATTCTACAATCTTGAGAATTTTGGAAAATCATAGCCAGCACATCCATTGAGGGTGATTTTCCAGCCTTGCCATGCCTGGTGCAGATCACACCAATCCTGGAAAATAATGCACAGGCCTAAAAATTGGACATTGCCCAATGCCAAACAGCTTGCAATGGTCCCGGTCCTGTTCTACTGGCACAAACCGGATCATGTGGCAGAAAGGGCACGAGGCTGATTAGCAGATTGACTGCATTTCAATCTCATTAGTGAGTTCGGTACGTGATCATTCCCCCCTCCCGCAATATTCCCACCTCTCCAGAGGACGTCACATGGGTACGAGTCAGCCCTGATCCTTTTAAGTGTGGTTCAGGCACCACAGTTGCAAGGGTGAGGAAGGAGGTGAGTACCACTTAGGACCAATCTCCAGGGTGCAAGAGGGTGGGTCAGCCATTGCCATGGTGTGGAGTGGGATGGGGGGCCTTCAAGGGTGCAAGGGGCTTGGGGAGGCTTGGACTCGGGTTGGGCCTGAGGTTGGGGCTGCCGCTGGGTTGAGACAACATTCTCCCTGCCTGATGAAAGACCTCGAGGGGTTTCATTTGGGGTCACGTTCAAATCCCACTAATGTTGCACTGGTTATCCTGCCATCTGTCTGCTTGAAAGGCCCTGTGGCTTACTACGGACATTCCATCCCAGGCCCCACTATCCACTAACAGTTACAAGTCATTGCATAGAGTATAAGAGCAAGGAGGTAATGTTGGAGTTGTACAGAGTGTTGTTAGTTCACAGCTGGAGTACCGTGTGCAGTTCTGGTCACCTCACTATATGAAGGATGTGGTGGCACTAGAGGGGGCACAGAGTAGATTCACCAGGATATTGCCTGGGATGGAGCATTTGAACTATAAGGAGTGACTGGATAGGCTTGGATTAGAGCAGAGAAGGCTGAGGGAGGACATGATTGAGGTGTATAAAATTATAAGGGGTATGAACAGGGTGAATATGAAGCAGCAGCTGTTCCCCTTGGTTGAGGGGTCAATGATGAGGGGGCATAGTTTTAGGGTAAGAGGCAGGAAATTCAGCGGGAGTTTGAGAAAAAGATTTTTCACTCAGAAGGTGATGAGAATCTGGAATGTACTGCCTGGAAAGGTAGTGGAGGCCGGAAATGTTACAACTTTTAAGAAGTATTTAGAGGAGCACTAGAAGTACCATGATGCTCAGGGATGTGAAACAAGTGCTGGAAAATGGGATTAGCACGGCTTCAGTGGTAGTTATTGTCGATGCAGACTCAATGGGCCGAAGGGCCTTTACCACACTGTACGATGCTCTGTGCCTCTATGGTACAGATGGGATATGAAAGTCCCTGTGGGAGACAGGTCAAAGACAGAGGAGTCACAACTTTGGGGTGCAACATCATTTAATCATTACCGTTTACAGTCAATATTACCCTTTCCTTAATTACAGTGTCTCCCTTCACCTGTGCTTTCTTGGTGACCCTACAACTTCTTAATGTTATGTAGCCTGTTGCTACTTCTAGGTGACCCCCCACCCCCAGGTGGAGATGATCTGCTGTGTTCTGTGCACCATGGCCTTTGATGTCCTTGGTGGGTGTCCCTTGAGGACCGGGACCTGGGGGGGCGGGGGGTGGGAGAGGTGGCGGGGGGCGGTGGGGGGGGGGGGGGGGGGTGCAGCTGATTACCGCGTGTCATGGATGTAGCTGTTCCACCCTGCCCGGGAGATGCACCAGAGTCAGGAAAAGGGGGAATTTGGAAGGACTAGAGACTGCCGGAGTCTCCTGGGTGGAAGGTCCTGGGATGGCCTCCAGGGCTTTCTCCTCCCCAGGGGTGCTCGAGGACACTCCATGGGACAGTGGAGAAGCTGGAATGAGCTCCGAAGCCTCTGTGTTACCTGGCATTGCCAGTCCTGGAGACCCAACATTGCCTGCACCATGATGTGTGAGCCCTCCACGATAGCCTTCTGAGTCTGGACCAAGTTCAGGAGCCCCTCTGTAATTGCCCGCTGTGTCTGGAGAATGCTCCTGAGGCCCTCAGCCATGGTTCTCAGTGACACAGCCAAGTCTAGGATCCTGCCGCCCATGGCTACCATTTCCTGCCCCAGCCTTTACACCACAGTCACCACTGTTGCAATGTTGGCCTGGGTGCCACGCAATGCCAGAACCATCTCCTGTACCTGAAGGCTGTGGGATTCCTTCAAACAGCCTTACAGTTGCTGGAATGTGTCTGACACTTCCGCCTGCAATCCCTGGCTCTGCAGCTGCATTTCCTGCAGCTTTGGGAGAATTGTTCCCAGTGGCCTGGCATCTGGCTGGGGTCCAGCTGTTTCCTTGGATCCAGCAGACCTCCACCTGCCCGATCCCTCACATGTTCCCACCTCCACTGATGTGCATCAGCAGCTGTGTGACGCTCACCAGAAAGTGACCCTGAAGCCTGTCTGCCAATTCCGCCCACTGAGGTGTGTGTCTCTGCGCTGCCATCCTCCTGGTGTGAGTGGCTGAGCGCAGAGGGAGCGTTTAAATGCAGCTCCCCTTTGTTAATAGTGTTCAGCTGCGGTCAGTTCGGGTGAGTCACACACCTGGGGGCTCTTTCAGTGCACTAAGTGTGGGACGATTGCAGTCCGGGCCACGCCTGACAGGTCAGCACAGATCACTCTGGCTTTCTTGCCATTATGACACTTCGGTTTATTTCTTTGGAAAAATTCTCCCACTCCTCCCATATTCCGATCTAGATATTCACAAATTGGCTCAGTTGTAGGAAACATAGGATGATGGCAGAAGGCTGCATTCATGACTGGAAGCCAACATCTCGTGACGTAACACAGGGATCTGTGCTGGGTCCCCTATTATTCATTATTTATATAAACACCACAGATGACTATGTGAGAGGAAAGTTTGCAGATGACATAAATACTGGCCGGATAGTTAACAGTGACTAAAAAGTCTTGTAATTAAACCTTCATCATCAGCTCTGAGGTTGGTATCTCCAAGACCTGACAAATTTCAGTCCGAGAAGGAGGGAGCAAGGACAAAATGTGTGGAGAAGGTTCCAACTACATAAAAAATCAGGAAAAAAGTTAAAAGGAAGGAGAACTCAGGAGATGTTATTAATGGAAGTGTTGAATTCAAAAAGAAGGTACAAAAACTAGCATAAGGGCATTTTATCTGAATGCTCGTAGTATTCGAAACAAGGTAAATGTGTTGACAGCACAAATCATTGCGAATGAGTATGATTTGGTGGTCATTACAGAGACATGGTTGCAGGGTGGTCATGACTGGGAGTTAAATATCCAGGGGTATCAGACTGTTCGGAGGGACCGGCAGGAAGGTAAGGGAGGTGGTGTAGCTCTGATATTTAAGGATGATATTAGGGCGGTACTGAGAGATGATATAGGTTCTATGGAAAAAAAGGTTGAATCCATTTGGGTGGAAATTAGAAATAGTAAGGAGAAAAAGTCACTAATAGGTGTAGTCTATAGGCCACCAAATAATGACATCATGGTAGGGCGAGAAATAAACAAAGAAATAACTGATGCATGTAAAAATGGTACAGCAATTATCATGGGGGATTTTAATCTACATATCAATTGTGGATAAATCCCCAGGACCGGACAGGGTATTCCCACGGACCTTGAGGGAAGCTAGTGTTGAACTTGCAGGGGCCCTGGCAGACATATTTAAAATGTCAGTATTCACGGGGGAGGTGCCGGATGATTGGAGGGTGGCTCATGTTGTTCCGTTGTTTAAAAAAGGTTCCAAAAGAAATCCGGGAAATTATCGGCCAGTAAGTTTGACGTCGGTGGTGGGCAAGTTATTGGAAGGTGTGCTAAGGGATAGGATCTACAAATATTTGGATAGACAGGGACTTATTAGGGAGAGTCAACATGGCTTTGTGCGTGGTAGGTCATGTTTGACCAATCTATTAGAGTTTTTCGAGGAGGTTACCAGGAAAGTGGATGAAGGGAAGGCGGTGGATGTTGTCTACCTGGATTTCAGCAAGGCCTTTGACATTTCCCTCATGGGAGGTTAGTTAGGAAGGTTCAGTCGCTGGGTATACATGGGGAGGTAGTAAATTGGATAAGACACTGGCTCAATGGAAGAAGCCAGAGAGTGGTTGTGGAGGATTGCTTCTCTGAGTGGAGGCCTGTGACTAGTGGTGTGCCGCAGGGATCGGTGTTGGGTCCATTGTTGTTTGTCATCTATATCAATGATCTGGATGATAATGTGGTAAATTGGATCAGCAAGTTTGCTGATGATACAAAGGTTGGAGGTGTAGTGGACAGTGAGGAAGGTTTTCAAAGCTTGCAGAGGGATTTGGACCAACTAGAAAAATGGGCTGAAAAATGGCAAATGGAATTTAACGCAGACAAGTGTGAGATATTGCACTTTGGAAGGACAAACCAAAGAAGAACGTACAGGGTAAATGGTAGGACTCTGAAGAGTGCAGTTGAACAGAGGGATCTGGGAATACAGGTACAGAGTTCCCTAAAAGTGACGTCACAGGTGGATAGGGTCGTAAAGAGTGCCTTTGGTACATTGGCCTTTATAAATCGGAGTATCGAGTATAAAAGTTGGAGTGTTATGGTAAGGTTATATAAGGCATTGGTGAGGCCGAATTTGGAGTATTGTGTACAGTTTTGGTCACCTAGTTACAAGAAGGATGTAAATAAGATTGAAAGAGTGCAGAGAAGGTTCACAAGGATGTTGCCGGGACTTGAGAAGCTGAGTTACAGAGAGAGATTGAATAGGTTGGGACTTTATTCCCTGGAGCGTAGAAGATTGAGGGGAGATTTGATAGAGGTGTATAAGATTTTGATGGGTATAGATAGAGTGAATGCAAGCAGGCTTTTTCCGCTGAGGCAAGGGGAGAAAAAAACCAGAGGGCATGGGTTAAGGGTGAAAGGAGAAAAGTTTAAAAGGACTAATGTTTACTTTTGCCACTCTTTTTCGTTTTATATATTTGTGGAAACTTTTGCTATCTGTTTTTATATTTTGAGCTACTTTACTCTCATAATCCATCTTATTTTTCTTTATAGCTTTATTTGTGGCTTTCTGTTGACCTTTAAAGATTTCCCAATCCTCTAGTTTCCCACTAATCTTTGCCACTTTGTATACATTTTCTTTCAATTTGATACCCTCCTTTATTTCCTTAGATATCCATGGCTGATTATCTCTTTTTCTACAGTCCTTCCTTATCACTGGTATATACTTTTGCTGAGCACTGTGAAAGATCGCTTTGAAAGTCCTCCACTGTTCCTCAATTGTGCCACCATAAAGTTTTTGCTTCCAGTCTTTCTTAGCCAATGCCTCCCTCATCCCTTTGTAGTCTCCTTTGTTTAAGCACAAGACACTGGTATTGGATTTTATCTTCTCACGCTCCATCTGTATTTTAAATTCAACCATACTGTGATCGCTTCTTCAGAGAGGATTCCTAACTGTAATTTTTCCTGTCTCATTACACAGGACCAGCTCTAGGATAGCTTGCTCCCTCATAGGTTCCATTACATACTGTTCAAGGAAGCTATCGCGGATACATTCTATGAACTCCTCCTCAAGGCTGCCTTGACCGACCTGGTTTGACCAATTAGAACCATAGAACTGTACAAGGCAGTTTAATGAAGGGAATAGATAAGATAGAAGCTGGGAAGTTGTTTCCACTGGCAGGTGAAACTAGAACTAGGGGGCATAGCCTCAAAATAAGGGGGAGCAGATTTAGGACTGAGTTGAGGAGGAACTTCTTCACACAAAGGGTTGTGAATCTGTGGAATTCCCTGCCCAGTGAAGCAGTTGAGGCTACCTCATTTAATGTTTTTAAGGCAAGGATAGATAAATTTTTGAACGGTAAAGGAATTAAGAGTTATGGTGAGCGGGCAGGTAAGTGGAGCTGAGTCCATGAAAAGATCAGTCATGATCTTATTGAATGGTGGAGCAGGCTCGAGGGACCAGATGGCCTACTCCTGCTCCTAGTTCTTACGTTCTTTTGTTCTTCTCCCACGCATGAGTCAGCTGGGAAAGAGTGACTCATGTGATATTTAGATTTTTTATACTGGTCTGACCCACACGCATGAGCAACAAAACTTGGAGCCAAAGGCAAAGGCCTTCTGAGTTTGTACAAAAAGCGAAAACTCAAAAAGATGCAAAAACTCTGGGAGAAGCAAGAGAGGGAGAGTGGTTAAAAAAAGTCATCTGTTGTTCTGAAAATCACAATATTGAAACCATGCCAATAACTTGTATCTATATTTATGTTTAGCTCATGCCTAGAAATGAGATTAGCATTATGCTGAGAACTCTGTCCTGTACTTCAGCTTTCTTTTAATTAAATGTTACTGCTTTTTCCTCATACTTCGTTTTTCTACCTGAGGTAATAGTATGGAAAATATTGTTCGGGACCAGATCAGAAATTCCAAGGTAGATTATGAAGTCAGCCTCGACCCCAATCATTTTTGATTTTGGCATTATGGTGAGCATAAGATATTTCACTCCAGGTATGATTCGATTAACCCACTAGGAAGCTTTTATCAAAACAAACTTTATCTAAGAACACAATTAGAATATAACCAAAGAATTAACATAACTTTTACCAATTAAAATACTTAGACTTGACAAAGTATAATTCTTAACAGCTATCAATCTCTATAATTCCAATTTAAGCAATACTCCCATAGATATACATCCTACTTCAAAACCAATTAGAACCAAAAACAGATATGCTCACATTTATGCTAATTGTTTTGCCTTTTAACCCCTCTGGACAGGTACAGAAAGACACCTCCCTCCAGATTCCCATACAGCAGTTTCCGGAGAAGGATATATCATCAAACAGCAGAACATCAGTGAAATAAACCTAGTTTCTGGCAGCTCTGAGTCTCCACATTTCAGAGAGAGAGAAAGAGCTATTTCTCTCTGCAGCTTCCAAGCTGACCTGATTTCTCTGTGTAAGCTTAGTCCCACCCAGTCATATGACCTTACCTGTCAATCAACCTAATCAAGCCCTTCTGAAAAACCCCAGGGGAAAACACTAAAATAGCAGCACTGAATTATCCCAGACTAAAATAAAAATGTTAGCAATTAAGATCAATTATGCTGCTGCAGTACCAACAGGGCTGCGGAGGCAGACAAAATGGCATCGAAAATAAAACAAACTGCTAAAATAGATCCTGCACAAGAAACCTGACCCAAATACATTTCTTAAAGGCACAGTATCATCACAATATTAATATAAAAGCAAAATACTGCAGATGCTGGAAATCTGATATAAGAAGAAAAATCAGGCAGCATCTGTGGAGAGAAAAAGTCAAAATTCATGTTGATGACGATTTCAAAGTATTAAACCTTGTCTAAACTGGAAAATTTATTTGTGAATTGTTGTTTTTAAGGAAACCAAAGTTCCCTTCATATAGTTCACATTAATGTTGTATTGTTTACATTTTCCCAAAGCCAGGTTTTACAATAGCTAGAACTGAAGCTATCAGCATTATTATGGTGGAAATGAGTTTTGGCATGCACACATGCACAGTAAAACATGGAAACCCGCATTTCCCGATTCTCTCCGGATTTTTCCCCTACTTCACCGAATCTCTCTGATGGCAAGTTGAAAATCATCCCAAAAAAGTCTTGCTGAAGAGCAGTTCAGAGAAAACAGGTGTGGCTCAAAATGTTTTTGTAGTATCGAGGTATGCTGTAATACATAAAAGACTGGGAACCACTTGGTACGGAGTTGATAAGGCTACTGGAATCAAAAGGGGAGTATTTGGACAGAACATAGAACATAGAACAGTACAGCACAGAACAGGCCCTTCGGCCCACGATGTTGTGCCGAGCTTTATCTGAAAACAAGATCAAGCTATCCCACTCCCTATCATCCTGGTGTGCTCCATGTGCCTATCCAATAACCGCTTAAATGTTCCTAAAGTGTCTGACTCCACTATCACTGCAGGCAGTCCATTCCACACCCCAACCACTCTCTTGCGTAAAGAACCTACCTCTGATATCCTTCCTATATCTCCCACCACGAACCCTATAGTTATGCCCCCTTGTAATAGCTCCATCCACCCGAGGAAATAGTCTTTGAACGTTCACTCTATCTATCCCCTTCATCATTTTATACACCTCTATTAAGTCTCCCCTCAGCCTCCTCCGCTCCAGAGAGAACAGCCCTAGCTCCCTCAACCTTTCCTCATAAGACCTACCCTCCAAACCAGGCAGCATCCTGGTAAATCTCCTCTGCACTCTCTCCAGCACTTCCACATCCTTCTTATAGTGAGGTGACCAGAACTGCACACAATATTCCAAATGTGGTCTCACCAAGGTCCTGTACAGTTGCAGCATAACCCCACGGCTCTTAAACTCCAACCCCCTGTTAATAAAAGCTAACACACCATAGGCCTTCTTCACAGCTCTATCCACTTGAGTGGCAACCTTTAGAGATCTGTGGATATGGACCCCAATATCTCTCTGTTCCTCCAAGGCCAAGAAACTAGGAAAATACTGATGTCAAAAGATATTGGCGGGAATTTACAGCCTCATTTGTCCCAAAACCGTAAAGTCCCACCCGAGGTCAATGGACCTTCCCATTGTCCGCGCCTCGCCCGCTCCAATTCCCATGGCGGCGGGGCAGTATAATACCAGCCACTGTCATGGAGCAGATTGATTTAATGTCAGATGTAACACATCTTTCTGGCCCATATAACAAATATAGTTCTTATTTTCCAGAATTCACAACCAAACAACTGTCGCATACTTGTGGGCTCCAAACCACTTTTAAGTGAATATTGCCACCATCTGTTTCTAGAAATCTATTTGAAGAGCTCACTGACATTTCATCAGACACAGTTCTGAGATTTCAATGAAATGCTGCCGGAGTGAATGCTCCAATGAAAACAGAACTTCTGCTTTTGGAGCAGTGAAAATATTGGTTCCATTTGGTACAACTAATCTGCGCAAAACTGGATTTTAAAGAAATAGCATTAAATGGGATTAATGAAAACAAAACACTGAAGCACATTGAACATTGTACATTTGTAAAGATATTATTGTCAAAGACATCTTATGCAAAACAGCTGCCCAGCACCAACAAGCTTTACATTGTCAAACAAAAATATGAACAAATATATGTGATGAATTGTGTAATTACTTTAACGCAGAAAAAAAGACTGGTTCTGTCGCACAATTTGTAACATGGAAGCAAAAAGGTTGTGAACTCCTGCATTAGATTACATGGAAACTTTTGAAGCTTTATGCTCTTGTCTTTACAGTGTGCTCCAATATCAGCTAAACTGGCTGCACGGTAAATACAGTAAGAAGTCTCACAACACCAGATTAAAGTCCAAAGGTTTATTTGGCATCACAAGCTTTCGGAGTCTCAAGCTCCTTCATCAGGTGAGTGAGGACTTGTGTTCACAAACAGGGCATATACAGACACAAACTCAATTTACAAGTTAATGGTTGGAATGCGAGTCTTTACAGGTAAGCAAGTCTTAAAGGTACAATGTGAGTGGAGAGAAGTTAGTTGGTTGGTCCCATTTGGCCCTGTGCTTGGCCCTCTCTCCACTCACATTGTCTGTCCCTTCAAGACTTGATTACCTGTAAAGACTCACATTCCAACCATTATCTTGTAAATTGAGTTTGTGTCTTTATATGCCCTGTTTGTGAACACAAGTCCTCATTTACCTGATGAAGGAGCTTGAGACTCCGAAAATTAGTGCTGCCAAATAAACCTGTTGGACTTTAACCTGGTGCTGTGAGACTTCTTACTGTGCTTACCCGAGTCCAACGCTGGCATCTCCACATCATGCATGGTCAATAGCAGATACCCATCTCACAGGGTAGCCACAGTATAACTGCAGCCTTAGCCTCCATCACTTCGGATTTTTAAATTCTATCAAAGGTTATTATTGCAAATTGTGGTTCCTTCTGCAAATATGTTCATTTAAAAATTTGTTTCAAGTTTGAAAGGTAGTCACTGAAATGTAAGAACTGATAGCTATTATTTGGTTATTAACCACTGGACTGGGTCAGTGGTGGAGGTGGGTAAAAGGCAGAAAGCTTAAAAGTTCTGGAAAAGCTACAGCATGTCTCTTGGGATTTTGGAATAGGGATTCTACAGAGGGCAAGGTCTGGGGTTTGTCAGCTCCAGTCTGATCTCTCCTGTCTCCCCTGTGTTGTTGTGGTGGTGTACACTCCCTCTAGAATGATACAGTTTAATCAGGTATGCGCAACACCTTGTGTGGAGGTTGGGAGGGTGATATCTGGTTAATTAGACATTTCAGCATTTAAAGTTGAGAGGCTCGCAAAATTTAACTCTGGCTAGTGGAGGATTTCCAAAGTAGGGAGAAGGTCAGCAATTATTATCCCAGTTTGCTTTAATGTATTTTGATTTGACTTGGTGTTGTACACAGCTGGAGCTGGCAAGCTCTCAATGTGATTGTTAGTGTACGCTATCAGTTTAGATGTCTAGATTTATTAAATCTAAATATTTTAAACATGAAATTGTGAGGTCACATGTTTAGCTTTGATTAAACCTTTGGGATGAAGCAGATACTACAGAAGGGGATGGCACTCGGCCTGTGGTGTGCGGAATCTGTGTGATCAGAGAAGACTTGGTGAAGCTAAGGTGGGCGAATGGAAGTTAAGGTACAGATCAGCCATGTTCTAATTGAATGCAAGATAGGCCTGAGGTTGAGCTGTGCTGTTCCTATGATTTTATGTAGGAAATATATAGAATATAAGGAAGTGGACCTGGGAAAACAGACAAGAGACAGTCCAGATCCCCTGAGCATCTTGAATTCACTAATAGCTTGTGGGAGGGAAAATTTTGAAACAGAAGTCAGGACTAGCTCCTAAATGGGGAGTAATAGTGATACAAAAGCTGAATTTTCTTGGATGGAATCCAATGAAATCAAGCAGGTACAAAGCTTTTTATCTCCAGCCTGTGCATCTTAAATGTGAGAGAATCTGCAACTGCAGGAACTATTCCTTTTCAATCTCCTTTGCAACCCTTCCAATGCAATAACATCATTCCTATAATGTGGTGACCAGAACTGAACACAGTACTCTAGCTGTGAACTCACCAAAGTTCTATGCAACTCCAACATGACTTTCCTGTTTTTGTAATCTATGTCGCAACTGATAAAGGTAAGTGTCCCATACGCCTTTTGAACCACCCTAATCAGCAAGTTTGCGGATGACACAAAGATGGCTGGAATTGCGGATAGCGAAGAGCATTGTCGGGCAATACAGCAGGATATAGATAGGCTGGAAAATTGGGCGGAGAGGTGGCAGATGGAGTTTAATCCGGATAAATGCAAAGTGATGCATTTTGGAAGAAATAATGTAGGGAGGAGTTATACAATAAATGGCAGAGTCATCAGGAGTATAGAAACACAGAGGGACCTAGGTGTGCAAGTCCACAAATCCTTGAAGGTGGCAACACAGGTGGAGAAGGTGGTGAAGAAGGCATATGGTATGCTTGCCTTTATAGGACGGGGTATAGAGTATAAAAGCTGGAGTCTGATGATGCAGCTGTATAGAAGGCTGGTTAGGCCACATTTGGAGTACTGCGTCCAGTTCTGGTCGCCGCACTACCAGAAGGACGTGGAGGCATTGGAGAGAGTGCAGAGAAGGTTTACCAGGATGTTGCCTGGTATGGGGGGTCTTAGCTATGAGGAGAGATTGGGTAGACTGGGGTTGTTCTCCTTGGAAAGACGGAGAATGAGGGGAGATCTAATAGAGGTATACAAGATTATGAAGGGTATAGATAGGGTGAACAGTGGGAAGCTTTTTCCCAGGTCGGAGGTGACGATCACGAGGGGCAAAGTATAACTCAGACATCAGAGGGACGTTTTTTACACAGAGGGTGGTGGGGGCCTGGAATGCGCTGCCAAGTAGGGTGGTGGAGGCAGGCACGCTGACATCGTTTAAGACTTACCTGGATAGTCACATGAGCAGCCTGGGAATGGAGGGATACAAACGATTGGTCTAGTTGGACCAAGGAGCGGCACAGGCTTGGAGGGCCGAAGGGCCTGTTTCCTGTGCTGTACTGTTCTTTGTTCTTTGTTCTACTAACGTGCTCTTCCGCTTTCAGAGATCTATGGACAAGGTCTATTTGTTCCACAGAACTTCCAAGTGTCATGCTGTTCATTGAATACTTCCTTATCAAATTACATCTCACACTTTTCAAGGTTAAATTTATCTGCCCATTGAGTCTATATCTTGTAGCCCAAGACACTCAGCCTCATTGTTAACCACCTGACCAATCCTTGTGTCATCTGCAAACTTATTAATTCTACCTCCCCCTCCCCGCCCCCCAGCCCATTCAGCCATCTATGCCGTTTATACAAATTACAAATAATAGGGGATCCAGCCCTGTGGTATGCCTGGTATCTAGTCATTAAAGCAGCCTTCTGTCATCACTCTCTGTCTCCCACAACTGAGTAAGAAGTCTCACAACACCAGGTTGTGAGACTTCTTACTGTGTTTACCCCAGTCCAACGCCGGCATCTCCACATCAGGGCTCTCACAACTGAGCCAATTTTGAATCCACTTTATCAAATTTCCCTGTATCCCATGTGCATTTGCCTTTTTATAAGTCTCCCATGTGGCACCTTATCAAAGGCTTTACTGAAATCCATATAAACTACATCGACTGCACTGACCTCATCTACACACCTGGTCACCTCCTCAAAAGATTCAATCAAATCCGCATACCGACCAGAGCAAAGAACCTCACTGGACACAACCATACCCTTAACACCGCAAGCCACTCTCACCGTCTCCCAGGCTCGAAAAGAAGCAGACACTCCAGGAAGTGTGGAAAACATGCAGGCCTGCAGGTGAGAGTGAAACAACGCGGTCCCAAGGCCCCCCCTCCCCAGCTTACTCCTTGCAAATGTCCAGTCTTTGGAAAACAAGCTAGACGAACTCAGAGCCAGACTCACTTTCCAAAGAGAACTGAGGGACTGCTGTGTGCTCTGTTTCACGGAGACGTGGCTCACTCCTGCTTCACCAGACAGTGCCCTACAACCAGAGGGCTTCTCAACCCATCGAATGGACCGTACAGCGGCCTCAGGCAAAGCTAGGGGAGGTGGGGTCTGCTTCCTAATCAACACCTCATGGTGCCTAGACGTAGCAACACTGGCAACTTTCTGCTCACAGTAAGAGTTTTAACAACACCAGGTTAAAGTCCAACAGGTTTATTTGGCAGCAAAACACTAATGGTGTTTGCTCCCAAATAAACCTGTTGGACTTTAACCTGGTGTTGTTAAAACTCTTACTGTGTTCACCCCAGTCCAATGCCGGCATCTCCACATCATAACTTTCTGCTCCCCAGACCTAGAATACTTGATGCTAAAATGCCGCCCCCTACTACCTTCCGCGGGAATTCACCTCCATTATCCTGATGGCAGTTTACATCCCATCCATGCGGGCGTGAAGATTGCGATGGACGAAATATACACCACTACGAATAGCCTTGAGATGAAACATCCCGAGGCCTTGTTCATTGTGGCCGGGGACTTCAATCAGGCCAAGCTCAATAGCATACTACCAAATTACCATCAACACATCTCCTGCTCCACCAGAGGCCCAAACATCCCAGACCACTGCTACACAAATATTAAACATTCCGACCGCTCTATCGCCCGCCCACACTTTGGCAAATCAGACCACAAGGCTGTGCTCCTGCTCCTAGCTTACGAGCAAAAACTGAAGCGGGAGAATCCATCAAAGAGAGTCGTGCATTGAATACTTCCTTGGTCTGAGGAATTGGATGATCTCCTACGGGGCTGCTTGGAGTTAGTGGACTAGTCAATATTTTAAAACTCTGTGACCAGCCTGAACGAGTACGCCACTACTAAATGACTTCATTAGTAAATGTGTAGAAGACTGGGTGCCAAAGAAGCAAATCCGTGTGTTCCCCAACCGGAAACCATGGATGAACAGGGATGTCCACTGCTTGCTGAAGTCCAGGTCTGAGGCATTCAAGTCAGGCAACACTAACCTATACAAGTGTAAGGGACTGAGAAAAATGGGGATTTGTGGGGAAGACATTTACAAGTGTTCTTTGTCCCTTGTGGTTTCAGTGTCCTGTTTGCTGAACAGGATGCTGTTTGTTGAGTGATATGGGCTGGGCCAATCGGATTGCTCTGGGGCTGCGAAGAAATAAAAAGTGCCAGGAAGTGAAGCAGCTGCGGAGTAAGGCAGGGAGTGGGCAGAGAGAGAGCCACGTTCTGAAGGGAGCTTTTCCCAGGCAGTGAGAATTTGGTTTGGAGTGAGAGGCAGCCACGCGTTCCCCTGCCTGTTCTTTTCATTACTGCCGAGGAGGTCAGCCTTCAGCACACTGGACCTACGTTGCTGCACGGATAGCTCGCGGCACCTCTGCCTCCTACAGCATCATCTTCCACACGTGTCTCTCTTCTGGACTGTGTGTGTGTGTGTCGTGAGTAACTGGTGGGGACTATACAATCCAACTGGAACAGTATCTACAAGTGTGTTACTGAGGATGAGTTTCCCCATGTGTGCACCAACGGATGGGCCCCAACGGTTATAGATCAGAGCTCTTGGTGATGTTTTGAACATTTTTTTTTCGGGTTGAAACTGGTGGGAAGATCTTCGGTTTATGATTCTTTACTTGTTGTATGTCTGTTAATTATATTTGTTGTTAAATTTATTTTTGTTAATCCAATTACAGTACTGACATTTATGGGTAAACAGGAAATTAGCCAAATCAACATCAACCGCTAGGAATTCGGGATCCTGTTGATTGAATATTTAAATAGTAGCCCCATATAGTGGTCAGCAGGGGGTTACATTTTTGGAGGTACCGCTGAGATCATTTCCTGTTTACCAGACAGGTCAAATATTTTTTTTCTTCTTATCGTCAGTCAGTAACAGTTAACCCAATAATTACAACAGCACCAATTAGTAGCTCACTTAAGACAATGGATTTTTCTCAGGCTGCTGACTGGAGCCGCCAAAGGAATATCAGTCTTTCTCGTGGCATATTACTGAGCAATGTGCCAATAGATACTAGTGAGGAGACCATTGCTCGGGTCTTAAACACAATGAAAGTTTTTGGTCACACCAAGATTTGTGGTCGCCGTGGGGATTCTACCAGCACACAGTTGTTCATACTAGTGGAGACTGGCATTGATTTAACCCCTGACACTGTACCTCCAGATGTAGGTATTGAAGGAGAAGCTGGGCCATGGGCTATGCATACACGAGAAAGCCTTGTCACACAGGATGCTGTTCCTGAAGAGGATGCTTTCCATACAAAGCTGTTGTTACTACTACAACAGGAAGGCAAGTCAATGGAGGATTTTCAGGCCATAGTATCAGAAAACCAAGCTCCCAAAGTGGATGTGAACATGGATTTAGTGACTGCTATTGGCAAACTGGTGGACAAGTGCAACCAAGTGTCTACCGATGGGCCCAGCTACAGAAAGCTGAGACTGTTTTCAGGACTGAAACCTGTACCCCCAGGTGAGGAAGAATATGATGCCTGGATGGAGCAGGCTACCCAGATGATCAGCGAGTGGCAATGCACTGACGCCACCAAGAGACAGCGTATAGTGAAGAGTTTAAAAGGGCCTGCTGCTGACATTGTCCGACTTTTGAAAGTTAGCACTCCCACTGCTACGGCCACCGATTATTTATCTGCTCTGGACACAGCTTATGGCACCACAGAGAGTGGAGCCGACATCTTGGCCAAGTTCAGACACACATGCCAGGATGAAGGAGAAAAACTCTCTGCTTTTCTATATCACCTTGCCAAACTTCTCCATCGTGCTCTTCTTAAGAGAGGAATTACGGCTGCAGACATGAATCGAGCTCGGATGGAACAGCTAGTCAAGGGTGCACTCACTCGAGACATGGTTGCTCTGCGTGTAAGGATGAGCCACACCCTGGACAAACCCCCTTCCTTCTTCCAGCTGATATGGGAGGTAAGAGAGGAAGAAAATTGGATTAGCGCCAGAGAAGGGGTGAACACTACTGCTACCGCAGCCACCGCCACTGTACCGCAGTCCTCAATTACGTCTGAGTTGAACAGCCTACGAAATGAGGTAAGGGAACTGAGTTTTCAGGTGGCCAGACTGTTGAGCGCCGCCCCAGTTACCCCTACATCTGAAAGTACGACAGCAAGGACTGGGTCCGTACAGTAAGCGCCAGAAGCTGCTGTTCGGGACGCATCGCCCCGAGTGAAAATGTCTAAACCACTGCCAGCAGGAATCTTTTGCTACAAGTGTGGGCAAGATGGGCATACAAGGAGAGAGCGCAAAGAACCCAAGGATCTGAGGAAAGTGAATCAGAAGCTGATCAAAAGCAAGCATACAGCAGGGAAACTTCTCAGGAGCCAGGTGAAGGAACGGTGCTTGGTTCCGTGTGGAATACGTTCCACCCAATGTCCACCCCCAGCAAAGCAAGGCTCAAACCAGTTACCTGCAGGATTAGTGGGCCCATCTCTGATGTACCTGTGCAAATAGAAGGAGTTTATGCAAGAGCTTGGCTTGACAGTGGCTCCCAAGTAACCATTTTGTATCGCAACTTCTACGACACCTACCTGAAACACTTACCTCTCCAGCCACTTGAAGACCTGGAAATATGGGGTTTAAGGTCTCACCAATACTCATATGATGGCTACCTGTCCATACAACTCGAGTTCACTGCCACTGTAACCGGAGTGCCGCAGACAGTTGACACTTTGGCCTTAGCATGTCCTGACCCTGTGAAAGATGGCAACATTGCCGTGCTGGTGGGGACAAATACCGGCTGGTGAGAGAGTTGGTGGAGTCCTGTAAAGAACAGGCGGGAGAACGCTTCTTGGGTACTTTGACCATACACCCCGTCCTCCGAGAAGCTTATGAGACACTCACCCAGTCTGCCACAACAGAAGGGGTAGGCAAGCATGGTACTGTGTGGTTTACCCAGCACAAGCCAATCACCTTGCAACCAGGACAAGTGTTTAAAGTCACTGGCCTCCCAAAGTTTCCTGGTGATTTCACAGACCAGCTAGCACTGGTAGATCAGACTAATGACATTTTTTCCTCTGAAGAGTTGTGGGTGAGGCCTGAGGTTCATCCTGCATCAGTTGTTTCCAGTAGACGTATTACTGTGACTGTGAAGAACCTGTCATCCAGAGAAATCTCCTTGAAACGTGGAACTACAGTAGCCCATATTTTTCCAGTAGCCCCTGTTCCTCTGCTGCAATCAAACTGACCCCTTCATCTTTTGATTTCGGAGCCTCTCCAATGCCAGAGGAGGCAAGGAGGCATCTCTGTGAGAAAATGATGGAGAGGAAAGAGGTCTTCTCTCAGCACGAGTGGGATGTAGGTTGTTCTAAAAGCACCAGACATTAAATAAGACTGAAGGATGCAAGGCCCTTCCGAGAGAGGTCACGTCGCTTGTCGCCTGCTGACTTTGAGGATGTGCGCCAGCACCTACAGGGACTACAGAGCCATGGCATCATCTCTGAATCGCGTAGTCCCTACACATCACCAATAGTAGTCGTACGCAAGAAGTCTGGGAAGGTACGAATGTGCGTGGACTACCGAACCCTTAACCTTCGAACAATACCGGACCAGTACACTGTCCCAAGGATAGAAGACGCTTTTCACTGCTTGTCTGGGAGTAAATGGTTCACAGTCCTCGACCTGAGGAGCGGGTACTATCAAATACCCATGAGTGAAGCTGACAAGGAGAAGACCGCTTTTATCTGCCCGTTGGGCTTTTATCAGTTCGAACGCATGCCTCAGGGAATTTCAGGAGAACCGGCCACTTTTCAGAGAGTCATGGAACATACTGTCGGCGACATGAACTTTCTGGAGGTGTTGGTGTACCTGGATGACCTCATTGTGTTTGGACGAACCCTCGGAGAACACGAGGAGCGGTTGCTCAAAGTGCTCAACCGGCTCCAAGAAGAGGGTCTGAAGCTGTCGATTGACAAGTGCCAGTTTGGCAGGACTTCTGTCATCTACATTGGACATGTAGTGTCGCAGGACGGAATAGCGATGGACCCATCCAAGGTAGAGGCTGTTGTCTCTTGGCCAAGACCCCAAACTGTGACAGAGCTCAGATCCTTTCTTGGATTTTGTGGCTATTATCGCCGCTTTGTCAAGGACTTCTCCAAACTCTGCCGTCCCCTCAACGGACTCCTTCAAGGATATCCTCCCCGCTCCCGCTCCAAGGGGAGTCAGACTGCAAACTCACCTGACAAGACTTACTTCAAGCCTTCTGAACCCTTTGGCTCTTGGTGGAATGAGCAATGCGAACAGGCTTTCCAAGGACTCAAGACCCAGCTCACCAAAGCACCTGTATTGGTGTTCGCAGATCCACAGAAGCCTTACATTCTGCACATGGATGCTAGCCTGGATGGACTAGGTGGTGTCTTATACCAAGAGCAGGATGATGGTCTACGCCCAGTTGCATTCATCAGCAGAAGTCTCTCGCCATCTGAGAAAAACTATCCAGCACACAAACTGGAGTTTTTAGCTCTCAAGTGGGCTATTGTGGATAAGCTACATGACTATCTTTACGGAGCTGCCGTACAAGTCAGAACGGACAACAATCCCCTGACCTATGTCACAACGTCAGCTAAACTGGATGCCACTGCTCATCGCTGGCTCTCAGCACTGTCCACGTACAACTTTAGCCTTAAGTATAGACCAGGCCAGCATAACCTTGACGCAAACTCGTTATCTCGACGTCCACATGACAGCATGACACCAGATGATAAATGGCAAGAAATCCCAGTTCCAGGAGTGCGGGCTCTCTGTCAGACTGTGTCGAGTAGCACACGAGCAGGACACTCCTATCCATGTGTGATCGAACAAATAGGGGCTCATGTGTCGGCAGTTCCCAAGGCTTTCTGTCATACTGTTGCAGTAGTAGCTGATCAGCTGCCCACTTTCAGTCCAGCAGAGCTTCAAGCTGCTCAGAAAAGCGACCCGTGTATAGGAGAAGTATGGCTAGCTGTCAATCAGAAGGCACCGGCAAGTCAAATACAGACAAACCATCCTGATCTTACACTTCTGAAACGAGAGTGGGGGAAGTGGTCAATCGAGCAGGGTCTACTTTACAGGACAGTCAAACAGTCTGACCTACGCTTACGGCGACAGCTTGTGCTCCCCGAGCAGTTCCACCGTATTGTTCTGAAGTCACTGCATGACAACAATGGACATCTGGGATTTGACAAGACCTATGCACTCGGTCTGTGACAGATTCTTCTGGCCCCGCATGAAGCTAGACGTAGAGACATACTGCAAGACATGTGAATGCTGCATTAAGAGAAAGACTGCCACAGAGAGCAGCACCACTTTCCCACATCCAAAGTTCAGGCCCTATGGATCTTGTAAGCATTGACTTTCTCTCCATAGAACCTGATTCCCGTAACGTATGTAATGTGTTGGTAGTCACTGACCACTTCACTCGGTATGCACAAGCATTCCCAACTAAGGATCAGAGAGCCATAACGGTTGCCAGAACTCTATGGGAGAAATATTTCATTCACTTCGGCCTACCAACTCGCATACATTCAGACCAGGGTCGGGATTTTGAAAGCCAGTTGGTGAAAGAGATGTTGACCATGTTGGGTGTGAGGAAATCAAGAACTTCACCATACCACCCACAAGGTGACCCTCAACCAGAGAGGTTCAATAGAACCCTGTTGAACATGGTAGGAACTCTTGAGCCCAGTCAAAAATCCAAATGGAGTCAGCACATTGCACATCTGGTCCACGCGTACAACTGCACCCCAAATGAAGCTACCAGGTATTCACCCTACTTTTTAATGTTCGGGAGGGAAGCCAGACTTCCTGTGGACGTTTGCTTTGGCATGTCAGCAGATGGGACCACAACAACACTTGCAGTATGTGTCTAAGATGAAAAAAGAGCTGCAAGCAGCCTATCAGTTGGTCCAAGCCACTTCCGCTAAAATGAATCAAAGTAACAAAGAGAGGTATGACCGAAGAGTGCGCTACCATTGCTTGAAGCCTGGGGATAGAGTCCTCATTCGAAACCTTGGCCTGAAAGGGAAACAGAAGCTTGCTGATCGGTGGAGTGCAAATCTTTATGTGGTTGAGAGTCAAATGTCTGATCTTCCTGTTTATCGTCTAAAGCCTGCAGATGGTTCGGGACCCATTAAAGTCATGCATCGCAATCATCTTTTGCCCCTGGGACAAGAGGTCCAATTGAACACTGAGGTTGACCCAAAGCCTACTCCCTCTCCAAGAGCCCTCAGGCGCAGAAAAGCAAAAGAAAGGAATCAAACTCCTGAGGTTCTCAAAGATGACTCCGCAGCTGATGTGCACCTGGGAGATCAAAACTCTTCAGACTCAGAGTCAGAGTATGGACATTACCCAGAGGACTTGATCATTGATAATCCTGAGGACATCTGTGAACAACCGGAACAGGATGTCATGCCTACAGAGTCCAATCCCCCCACAAATGCTACAGATGTCGCAGCCGGCTCAGAATCTTCAGAAGGGCTACCTGTTGTGATAGAAGAGGTACTAACTGAGCAAGGGGAATTAGAATCAGAAAGTTCTGTTGGGGGCACTTACACTACAGACACATCTAACATAGCAAATCCAGAATCAGAGATAAGGAGATCACAGAGAGAGAGAAAGCCAGCAGACCGTTTCCATTATACAAAGCTGGGAGAGCCGTGTGCAAAGTCTGTAGTAGTAGGACATACAAGTGTTCACTCAGCTTCACCACCCACTATGCATTTCCCTGAACACTGCAATTGTTGTCATGCATGGTGGTGTAAACTCCTTTGCTCAGTGCTTGTCATGTATGAATAAGGTACCACTCTTTTCACCCACTATTATACCAGTCATCACACTGAGGGCCAGTTTAAGGTACATGGTGTAATTGGTTAACTGGGTCCATGTCATGTAGCTCAGCATGGGGGCATGCTGTATTTTTGGTGGGGGGAGAATGTAAGGGACTGAGAAAAATGGGGATTTGTGGGGAAGACATTTACAAGTGTTCTTTGTCCCTTGTGGGTTTCCGTGTCCTGTTTGCTGAACAGGATGCTGTTTGTTGAGTGATGTGGGCTGGGCCAATCGGATTGCTCTGGGGGCGGGAAGAAAAAAAGGCACCAGGAAGTGAAGCAGCTGCGGAGTAAGGCAGGGAGTGTGCAGAGAGAGAGAGCCACGTTTTGAAGAGGAGCTTTTCCCAGGCAGTGAGAATTTGGTTTGGAATGAGAGGCAGTCAGGCGTTCTCCTGCCTGTTCTTTTCATTACTGCCGAGGAGGACAGCCTTCAGCGCACTGGACCTGCGTTGCTGCACGGATAGCTCGCGGCACCTCTGCCTCCTACAGCATCATCTTCCACACGTGTCTCTCTTCTAGACTGTGTGTGTGTCGTGAGTAACTGGTGGGGAATATACAATCCATCTGGAACAGTATCTACAAGTGTGTTACTGAGGAAGCATTTCCCCATGTGTGCACCAACGGATGGGCCCCAACGGTTATAGATCAGAGCTCTTGGAGATGTTTTGAACATTTTTTTTTCGGGTTGAAACTGTTTGGTGGGAAGATCTTCGGTTTGGGATTCTTTACTTGTTTTATGTCTGTTAATTATATTTGTTATTAAATTTATTTTTGATATTCCGATTACAGTACTGACATTTATGGGTAAACAGGAAATTAGCCAAATCAACATCAACCGCTAGGAATTCGGGATCCTGTTGATTGAATATTTAAATAGTAGCCCCATATAGTGGTCAGCAGGGGGTTACACAAGAAAGCCAGATACGATCTAAGGAGATCCATCAAAGATGCCAAAAGACAGTACCATACCAAGCTAGAGTCCCAGGCTAGCCACACCGGCCCCCACCGACTATGGCAAGGTCTGCAAGACATAACAGGCTACAAGATGAAGGCTTGTAAAATCGGTCCCTATCTTCTTCAAGAAGACAACCATCATCTCGGTACCTAAGAATAACCAAGCAACATGCCTTAATGACTATCGGCCGGTGGCTCTGACATCCATCATTATGAAGTGCTTCGAAAGGTTAGTCATGGCACGATCAATTCCAGCCTCCCAGACTACCTGGATCCACTACAGTTTGCCTACCGCCGCAACAGGTCCACAGCAGACGCCATCTCCCTGGCCCTGCACTCAACCCCGGAACACCTAGATAACAAAGACACCTATGTCAGATTCCTATTTATTGACCATAGCTCAGCCTTCAACATCATTATTCCCACGAAACTCACCTCCAAACTCCATGGCCTGGGCCTCGACTCCTCCCTCTGCGACTGGATCCTCAACTTCCTAACTCACAGACCACAATCAGTAAGGATAGGCAACAACACCTCCTCCACAATCATCCTCAACACCGGTGCCCCACAAGGCTGTGTTCTCAGCCCCCTACTATACTCCTTATACACCTATGACTGTGTGGCCAAATTCCCCTTCAATTCGATTTTCAAGTTTACTGACAATACCACCACAGTGGGTCGGATCTCAAACAATGACTAGACAGATAGGGAATCTGATGAACTGGTGCAGCAACAATAATCTCTTCCTCAATGTCAACAAAATGAAGGATATTGTCATCGACTTCAGGAAGTGTAAAGGAGAACATACCCCTGTCTACATCAATGGGGACGAAGTAGAAAGGATCAAGAGCTTCAAGTTACAGGCAGGTGGTCACACCGGGGCCACGGGAGGCAGAGAAGTGGGTCACGGTTAGGGAGGGGAAGGGGAAAGGTCAGGTACTGGAGAGTGCCCCAGTGGCTGTGCACCTTAACGATAAGTACTCCAGTTTGAGTGCTGTTGGAGGGGTCAGCCTACCTGGGGGAAGCAACAGTGGCCGTGCCTCCGGCACAGAGTCCGGCCCTGTAGCTCAGAAGGGTAGGGAAAGGAGGAAGAAGGCAGTAGTGATAGGGGACTCTATAGTGAGGGGGTCGGACAGGCGATTCTGTGGACGCGATCAAGAAACTCGGATGGTAGTTTGCCTCCCTGGTGCCAGGATCCGGGATGTTTCTGACCGTGTCCAAGAAATCCTGAAGTGGGAGGGAGAAGAGCCAGAGGTCGTGGTACATATTGGTACCAATGACATAGGTAGGAAAAGGGAAGAAGTCCTGAAACGAGAATATAGGGAGTTGAGAAGAAGGACCGCAAAGGTAGTAATCTCGGGATTGCTGCCTGTGCCACGTGACAGTGAGAGTAGGAATGGAATGAGGTGGAGGATAAATGCATGGCTGAGGGATTGGAGCAGGGGGCAGGGATTCAGGTTTCTGGATCATTGGGACCTCTTTTGGGGCAGGTGTGACCTGTACAATAAGGACGGGTTGCACTTGAATCCCAGGGGGACCAATATCCTGGCGGGGAAGTTTGCTAAGCCGACTGGGGAGAGTTTAAACTAGAATGGTTGGGGGGTGGGAATCAAATTGAAGTGACTGGGAGAGAGGAGGTTAGCTCACAAATAGAGAAAGCTTGCCGACAGTGTGAGAGGGAGGGTGGGCAGGTGATAGAGAAGGGGAGCGCTCAGATCGAAGGTTTGAGATGTGTCTATTTTAACGTAAGGAGTGTTGTGAACAAAGTGGATGAGCTTAGAGCGTGGATAACTACTTGGAAATATGATGTGGTGGCCATTACAGAGACTTGGATGACTCAGGGACAGGACTGGTTACTTCAAGTGCCGGGTTTCAGATGTTTCAGAAGGGACAGGGAGGGAGGCAAAAGAGGTGGGGGAGTGGCTCTGTTGATCAGAGATAGTGTCACGGCTGCAGAAAAGATGGACACCATGGAGGGATTGTCTACGGAGTCTCTGTGGGTGGAGGTTAGGAACAGGAAGGGGCCAATAACTTTACTGGGTGTTTTCTCTAGGCCGCCCAATAGCAACAGGGATGTTGAGGAGCAGATAGGGAAACAGATCCTGGAAAGGTGTAATAATAACAGAGTTGTCGTGATGGGAGATTTTAATTTCCCAAATATTGATTGGAATCTCCCTAGAGTAAGGGGTGTAGATGGGGAGGAGTTTGTTAGGTGTGTTCAGGAAGGTTTCTTGACACAGTATGTAGATAAGCCTACAAGAGGAGAGGCTGTACTTGATTTGGTATTGGAAAATGAACCTGGGCAGGTGTCAGATCTCTCAGTGGAAGAGCATTTTGGAGATAGTGATCATAATTCTATCTCCTTTACAATAACACTGGAGAGAGATAGGATCGGACAAGTTAGAAAAGTGTTTAATTGGAGTGTTTAATTAAGTGTTTAATTCGCCTCCCTGAGGCTATCAGGCAGGAAATTGGAGGCTTAAATTGGAAAGAGGTTTTCTCAGGGAAATGTACGGAAGAAATGTGGCAAATTGTCAGGGAATATTTGTCTGGAGTTCTGCATAGCAACGTTCCAATGAGACAAGGAAGTTATGATAGGTTACAGGAACTGTGGTATACAAAGGTTGTAATTAATCTAGTCAAGAAGAAAAGAAAAGCTTACAAAAGGTTCAGGGATCTAGGTAATGTTAGAGATCTTGAACAGTATATGGCTAAGAGGAAGGATCTTAAGAAGGAAATTAGGAGAGCCAGAAGGGGTCATGAGAAGGCCTTGGCAGGCAGGATTAAGGAAAACCCCAAGGCATTCTATAAGTATGTGAAGAGCAAGAGGATAAGATGTGAAAGAATAGGACCGATCAAGTGTGACGGTGGGAAAGTTTGTATGGAACCGGAAGAAATTGCAGAGGTACTTAATGAATACTTTACTTCAGTATTCACTATGGAAAAGGATCTTGGTGGTTGTAGTGCAGACTTGCAGCGGACTGAAAAGCTTGAGCATGTAGATATTAAGAAAGAGGATGTGTTGGAGCTTTTGAAAAGCGTCAAGTTAGATAAGTCGCCGGGACCGGATGAGATGTACCCCAGGCTACTGTGGGAGGTGAGGGAGGAGATTGCTGAGCCTCTGGCGATGATCTTTGCATCATCAATGGAGACGGGAGAGGTTTCGGAGGATTGGAGGATTGCGGATGTTGTTCCTTTATTCAAGAAAGGGAGTAGAGATAGCCCAGCGAGTCTAACCTCAGTGGTCGGTAAGTTGATGGAGAAGATCCTGAGAGGCAGGATTTATGAACATTTGGAGAGGTATAATATGATTAAGAATAGTCAGCATGGCTTTGTCAAA
This sequence comes from Mustelus asterias, assembly GCF_964213995.1. Lineage (NCBI taxonomy): Eukaryota > Metazoa > Chordata > Chondrichthyes > Carcharhiniformes > Triakidae > Mustelus > Mustelus asterias. The sequence continues at coordinate 68,736,808 of NC_135815.1, read as the reverse complement.
GGCATATCATGCCTTATGAGCCTGATTGAATTTTTTGAGGATGTGACGAAACACATTGATGAAGGAAGAGCAGTAGATGTAGTATATATGGACTCCAGCAAGGCATTTGATTAGGTGCCCCATGCAAGGCTTATTGAGAAAGTGAGGGGGCATGGGATCCAAGGGGACATTGCTTTGTGGATCCAGAACTGGCTTGCCCACAGAAGCCAAAGAGTGGTTATAGATGGGTCATATTCTGCATGGAGGTCAGTCACCAGTGGAGTGCCCCAGGGATCTGGTCTGGGACCCTTACTCTTTGTGATTTTTATTAATGACCTGGATGAGGAAGTGGAGGGATGGGTTGGTAAGTTTGGTGATGACACAAAGGTTGGAGGTGTTGTGGATAGTGTGGAGGGATGTCAGAAGTTGCAGCGAGACATTGATAGGATGCAAGACGGGGCGGAGAAGTGGCAGATAGAGTTCAACCCAGATAAGTGTGAGGTGGTTCATTTTGGCAGGTCAAATAGGATGGCGGAATATAATATTAATGGTAGGACTCTTGGCAGAGTGGAAGATCAGAAGGATCTTGGGGTCCGAGTTCATAGGATGCTCAAAGCAGCTGTGCAGGTTGAGGCTGTGGTTAAGAAGGCGTATGGTGTACTGGCCTTCATCAATCGAGGAATTGAGTTTAGGAGTCGTGAGATAATGTTGCAGCTGTATAAGACCCTGGTCAGACCACACTTGGAGTATTGTGCTCAGTTCTGGTCGCCTCATTACAGGAAGGATGTGGAAGCCATAGAAAAGGTGCAGAGGAGATTTACAAGGATGTTGCCTGGGTTGGGGAGCATGCCTTATGAGGATAGGTTGAGTGAGCTCGGCCTGTTCTCCTTGGAGAGACGAAGGATGAGGGGTGACCTGATAGATGTTGAGAGGTATTGGTCGAGTGGACAGTCAGAGGCTTTTTCCCAGGGCTGAAATGGTTGCCACAAGAGGACACAGGTTTAAGGTGCTGGGGAGTAGGTACAGAGGAGATGTCAGGGGTAAGTTTTTCACTCAGAGGGTGGTGGGTGCGTGGAATGGGCTGCCAGCAACGGTGGTGGAGGTGGATTCGATAGGGTCTTTTAAGAGACTTTTAGATAAGTACATGGAACTTAGTAAGATAGAGAGTTATAGGTAAGCCTAGTAATCGCTAAAGTAGGGACATGTTTGGCACAACTTTGTGGGCTGAAGGGCCTGTATTGTGCTGTAGTTTTTCTATGTTTCTACGTTTTTAGGTGTCCAGATCATCAACAACCTGTCCTGGTCCCCCATACTGACACTATGGTTAAGAAAGCCCACCAACGCCTCTACTAAGTCAGAGGATTAAGGAAATTTGGCATGTCAGCTACGACTCTCACCAACTTTTACAGATGCACCATAGAAAGCATTCTTTCTGGTTGTATCACAGCTTGGTATAGCTCCTGCTCTGCCCAAGACCGCAAGAAACTACAAAAGGTCGTGAATGTAGTCCAACCCATCATGCAAACCAGCCTCCCGTCCATTGACTCTGTCTACACTTCCCGCTGCCTCAGCAAAGCAGCCAACATAACGAAGGACCCCACACACCCCAGACATTCTCTCTTCCACCTTCTTCCTTCGGGAAAAAGATACAAAAGTCTGAGGTCACGTACCAATCGACTGAAGAACAGCTGCTGCTGTCAGACTTTTGAATGGACTTACCTTGCATTAAGTTGATCTTTCTCTACTACCCTAGCTATGACTGTAACACTATATTCTGCACTCTCTCGTTTCTTTCTCTATGAACGGTATGTTTTGTCTGTATAGCGCGCAAGAAACAATACTTTTCACTGTATGTTAACACATGTGACAATAATAAATCAAATCAAATTTGTTTAGCATGACCTTCCTCTGATGAAGCCAAGCTGACTATTCCTGATCAAGCCTTGCCTCTCTAAATGGAGATAGATGGTCTCCTTCAGAATTTTCTCGAATAGTTTCCCTATCACTGACATGAGATTCATTGGTCTGTGGTTCCCTGGCTTTTCTCTACAACCTTTCTTAAATAATGGAACCACATTAGCTGCTCTCCAATCCTATGGCACTTCTCCTGTGGCCAGAGAGGATTTAAAAATTTGGGTCAGAGCTCCTGCAATCTCCTCCCCTGCCTCCCACTGCAGCCTGGGGCACAATTCATCTGGACCTGTTCAATTTTAAGCCTGCCCACACCTCCAATACCTTGTCCTTCCCTATGTCAATTTGCCCGGATGATTATTCTAAGTGGGGCGGCACGGTGGTTAGCACTGCTGCCTCACAATGCCAGGGACCCAGGGTGAATTCCAGCCTCGGGTCACTGTCTGTGTGGAGTTTGCACATTCTCCCCGTGTCTGCGTGGGTTTCCTCCGGGTACTCCGGTTTCCTCCCACAGTCCAAAGATGTCCGGGTTATGTTGATTGGCCATGGTAAATTGACCCTGGTATCGGGGGATTAGCAGGGTAAATATGTGGGGTTATGGGGATAGAGCCTGGATGGGATTGTAGCCGGTGCAGGTTCGATGGGCCGAATGGCCTCCTTCTGCACTGTAGGGATTCTATAAATCAAATCAAGCGTTAACCAATGCCGTGTGCTAAGGTTTGACGTAGATAACGATACCAGTCAATCACGTGTTAGACTCTTAAGAGAGGGATTAGAATTATGCCCAAGAGCAATGTGCCTACTTATTTAGATACAGTACTAATAAACTAATGTTAAGCAGATGTCTGAGTATAAACAGTCTGCCTAAGAACAAAATCCCATGCCTGGAGTCCAAGATAGAACAACACACTTTACTGCTTCACTTACCCTTCAGAAGGCTGACTCTGAAAAGTTCTGATTAATGTTGGAGTTCCAAGTCTGGCCTTTGTTCTGCAGCAGGTGTTAAAGAGAAGCCATTTTGAAACCAGTGAGGTAAGTGTTTGCTGAAGTTGAGGCAGAGAAGCCATTTTGAAGTCCTTTGTGCCTCAGTGATTTAGTGTTGTAATCCCTTGGAATCAATCTTAAAGGTAAGTCAGAAATGCCCAGAAAATGATAATATTAAGTTTGCTGATGCTAGGAAAAGAAGAAAAATTATCACCCTAGCAATCAAATTGGAGGTTTTAAAGTGACTTAAAGCCAGAGAATGAGCAGTCAATATTGGTAGAATGCTTAGACTACCACCTAGATCAGTGGGAACAATCTGTGGTAACATTAAACAAAGCACTCAGATTGTGACGTCTTTAAGTGCTAGCAGAGTAAGTTAGACTGGAGGCAGCATAACGGACAATATGGACAGGCTCTTGGCAATCTAGATCAAAGCCCAAATCCAGCACCAGGCGCCTCTTAGTTTGGTAGTCATTCAAGCAAAAGCCTATATGAAGACGTACAGAATGAGCAGGGTGAGTATTCTCAGTCAGAAAGTTTTGATGCTAGTCATAGATGGTTTGAGTGTTTCAATTCCTATCTACACAATATTAAAGTGACGAATGGAGCAGTTAGTGCTAATGTAGGAGTGGTTGATGAAACATAGAAAATATAAGTAGGAGTAGGCCATTCAGCCCTTGGAGCCTGCTGCACCATTCATTTTCATCATGGCTGATCATCAAATTCAATGGACTGAATTTTCTCCTTCTGCTTGCCATGGAAACCATAGCAGGTGGGGGGGGGGGGACCATGCAAAGGTCTGTTGACCTCGGACGGGATTTTCCGGTCATGGAGTGAGCGCGGCCGGAAAATCCCGTCCAATGTCCTGATCCCATTCCCCTATATCCTTTGATCCCATTAGCCCCAAGAGCTATATCTAATTTCTTCTTGAAAGCACACAACGTTTTGGCCTCAACTACTTCCCGTAAGTAGTGAATTCCTGAGATTCACCACTCTCTGGGTGAAGAAGTTTCTCTTCACCAATTTGAAGACAATCATTGAAGAAGGTAGGCTATTCAACAAAATAAGGTTTTAAGGTTGATGGACAAGTTTTTATTGGAAGCATGTGCCACAGAAAATGTACATTTCCAAAAGGAGAAAATGGTGCCAGGACTTAAAGCTGCCAAAGATCACCTGACTGCTGTGCTCAATGGGAAGCTGCACAGGATTTCAAGTTTAAGCCCTTAGTAGTATATCAATCTGAGACACCCAGGGCTTTGAGGGATTATTCCAAGGAACATCTGTGTATCAATTGGAATTCAAATACAAAAGCCTGGGTGACAGGGGCACTCTTTCAAAATGGTGTTCTCTGTATGTCAATCCTGCCTGGAGGACATATTGCACCAGAGAAAATATTGCCTTAAAGATATTGGCCGGAACTCTACCACCTCACCCACCACGGAATCAGCGCAAGCGAGGGTCCGACAACGGAAATCTCTGTTGACCTCAGGCGGGAATTTCCGGTCTCACCCGAGCAAGGCCGTAAAATTCTGCCCAATGTTTCTCTTGGTATTTGCCCAGGTCATCCTATCAACCTTGATGAATAGTCTGAAAATGTGAAGAAGATTTTCCTGCCACCCAACATAACTTCATAGATACATCCCATGGATCAGGGAGCATTAGCAACATTCAAGGCCGAATACCCATTGCATACCTTCTCCCAGCTTATCAAGGCAACTGACAATGAGAATGTACCATCCATCTAAGAATTTTGGCGTGGCTACAACATTCTTCATGGCATCGACAATATCGCTGATTCATGGACTGAAGTCTGAATGGAATGTGGCAGAAATTGTAGCTCAAATATGTTGGTGATCACAGAGAATTTCATGACACTGTACACGAGGCTGAGCATGAAGTCATCACTTTGGTGAGGGAGGATGGCTTTGATGAAGTGAATGATGCTGGATCAATATCCTGGAACTCCGTCTCTAACAGCACTGTGGGTGTATCTACACCTCAGGGACTGTAACGGTTCAAGAAGGCAGCTCAGCACCACCTTCTCAAGGGCAACTTTGGATGGCAATAGATGCTGGTCTAGACAGCAATGCCCACATCCCATAAATGAATAAATAAAAAAGCAGATAGGAAAAATGGTGTGGAAGCTGTCAGCCCAAAGGGTAACTTCCTCTGCTGTGTTTTTAGGTTCATAGTGTCATGAACCACACTGATATTAGAACATAGAACAGTACAGCACAGAACAGGCCCTTCGGCCCACGTTGTTGTGCCGAGCTTTGTCTGAAACCCAGATCAAGCTATCCCACTCCCTATCATCCTGGTGTGCTCCATGTGCCTATCCAATAGCTTCTTAAATGTTCCTAAAGTTTCTGACTCCACTATCACTGCAGGCAGTCCATTCCACACCCCAACCACTCTCTGAGTAAAAAACCTACCTCGGACATCCTTCCTATATCTCCCACCATGAACCCTATAGTTATGCCCCCTAGTTACCACTCCATTCACCCGAGGAAATAGTCTTTGAACGTTCACTCTATCTATCCCCCTCATCATCTTACCTGTGAGAGTATCCCAACTTTAAACATCGGAGTTTTTTGGAATATTGTGAAGAGTCACATTAAACTCCAGTGAGGAATCAGCCCAATCGCCATATAACAATTATTAAAGAATATTTATTAACTTAAAAGAAAAAACAAATCCCCAATGAAAAGGATTGCAATGCTCTAAGACACTTAAGTACAGAAATAACCAAACCTGTAGGAATTACCTCTTGATCCAAAATATATCTATGATCCCTGAACTCACTAAGACTTCCCTTTCCCAAACAACATCCAACTAAATAACTCTCTAAGTCAAATCCAGCTTATGGTTACCACAAAATACAGGGCTGATGGTCAAGTCTGGGAAACATATTTTCCTGGTCCAGCAAAGGTATTTAAACTGCCTTTACAAAAGATTTCCTGCAATGCCTTGGATCTAAGACTTAGATGTAACACTGTAGCATCTCTGAGAAGTAAAATATGTTATAGGACCCCTTGGCTGTGAAATGGGTCCTAGCCTTTTGGCTGTGAGTTACAGACTGGCTTCTGGTTGTGAGGTGTGGACTGACCTCTGGATGTGAGGTGTGGACTAGCCTGTTTGCTTCTGAGGGGGACTAATAGTGATACTGTTTCCCCTTTTGGTATTTCAAACTCAAAAGTAGGCTGCCCACATAATTCAAATGGTTTCCTTTTGTGGAGCTTAGCATTTCTATAGCCCTGAATTACCCAGTCATTTAGGTAAACTCTTTCTGCTTGGAGAATTTAACATTTATATAGCAGTCATCTGTTTCCTTTCCTACAGCAATTTATACTTGATCATCTTTAGATGCTCTCATGTCTTTAGAATGCCCTGATCACTTTTACAGGCTTGCCTGCCCCTGGGTAAGGCTGGCTGTTACTGTTGCTAGGCAGATTTCTACCTTCCAGGCCTTTCTAAATTCTTGTTACTGTTGCTGCTAGGCAAATCGCTGACAACAGTTGAAAAAAGTTAAGGGTTGGATCCCATGATGTTATGCTCTATAAAAATAGAAACACTCACCGGCTCACCAATCAACCCTCCTCCATGAAGCCCCCGCCCCACAAAACGCACCCATTCTTCCACCATGGAAGATCCTCCAGCACTACCCACTGGCATTGCCCACCAGCACTGCCCCTGGCACTTAGCCCCAGCACTGCCCATGCAGTGTCAGGGTGCAGTGCCAGGGGTAAGTGCAAGGGTGCTGTCCGGGCATGTCCCTTTCTCCATGGGGATGTACTTACTTGCATGTTCTGGTGGGTTGTGCTTGACAGGTGCATGTTATGGGGGATCTGTCAGGATTCACATTGGCATGATGATTATACTTAAATTAATTCCAATGGTACCCCGATGTCCAACGTCAGTATTCCCGTTACATCATAGGCAGGGGGTGGGGAGACAGTCAGAATGGGAAATCCCGCGGGTGTAAACTGCATTTTTGGGACTCCCATGGGATTCTCTGCTTCTGTTGCCGATGTGGATGTTGCCACATCATGACTACCATCGACACTGCAAACTGCCGGTTCCAAGTGGAGAGAATTTCCAAGAAGATCGCGCATATCGACACAGACATCAAGTTTCTACAAAACTCTTACTCTGTTGCCGATCCCAGCCTCCCAAAAGAAGAAGGAGAAAATCCACCCCAATCCCCACCAGCCTTGTTATTAGCTTCTCCGTTTGTATATCCCTGGAGACAGTCTGTCGGATTGTCAAGGCCTCGTGTGCTTATCATCTCTCAATCATTTTACTGGTGGAACAGTGCAAGGAGTTATGATGTTATCTCAAGGTCAATATTGTCTCACTCTACAATGGTAACCAATTGTCATTTTGACTTGTGATGAAGCCGCGAGGAATATGTCTGACCAGAGTTAGCAATCCAAACGTTTTGCCTCATTGAAGCTTCCAGTTCTCAGTTAAAAACTATTTGTCACAGTTAAACAAAAATGTGATTAGAAATGTGGAGCCACATGGTGGCACAGTGGTTAGCACTGCTGCCTCATAGCACCAGGGACCTGGGTTCAATTTCGGCCTTGGGTGACTGACTGTGTGGAGTTTGCACATTCTCCCCACGTCTGCGTGAGTTTTCTCTGGGTGTTCCAGTTACCTCCCACAGTCCAAAGATATGTGGGTTAGGTGAATGGGCCTTGCTAAATTGCCCTTTAGTGTCCACAGACGTGTAAGTGAATGGATTAACCATGGTAAATGTGTGGAGTTATGGGGATAGTGCGGGGAAGAGGGCTTGGGTAAGATACTCTGTCAGAGAGTCGGTGCAGACTTGGTGGGCCGAATGGGCATCTTCTATGAGAAGCTAATTCGTCTCCAGGTGAAGTCACGAGACCATTGGAGAATGAGGATCAGTGTTTCTAACACACTTTCAAATTCAGATGAACAGGTCTGTGGCTTCAGTGGGAAAGAAAGACTTATTTATAAAGTAACTTCCACAACTCGGGATATTCCAGCGTGCTTCATGCTTTTGTAGTGTGGTCATTGTTGTGATGTAAGTAACCTGGCAGACAATTTACACTCAGCAAACACTTAAAGAAATGCAATAATGACTAGATCTTTTTTAGTGTTGCTGGTTTAAGGGTAAATATTCTGCTGTGCAGAGGGACCTGGGGGTCCTTGTGCATGAGACGCAAAAACCCAGTCTGCAGGTGCAACAGGTGATCAAGAAGGCAAATGGGATGTTGGCCTACATCGCAAGGGGGATAGAATATATGTCTTGCTGCATCTGTACAGGGCATTGGTGAGGCCGCAGCTGGAATACTGTGTGCAGTATTGGTCCCCTTATTTGCGGAAGGATATATTGGCCTTGGAGGGAGTGCAGAGAAGGTTCACCAGGTTGATACCAGAGATGAGGGGTGTTGATTATGAGGAGAGACTGAGCAGATTGGGTTTGTACTCATTGGAATTTAGAAGGCTGAGGCTCTTATAGAGACGTATAAGATAATGAAGGGGCTGGATAGGGTAGAGGTGGAGAGATTCTTTCCACTTAGAAAGGAAGCTAGAACTAGAGGGCACACCCTCAAAATAAAGGGGGGTCAGTTTAGGACAGAGTTGAGGAGGAACTTCTTCTCTCAGAGGGTGGTGAATCTCTGGAATTCTCTGCCCACTGAAGTGGTGGAGGCTACCTCGTTGAATATGTTTAAATCACGGATAGATGGATTCCTGATCGGTAAGGGAATTAGGGGTTATAGGGATCAGGCGGGTAAGTGGAACTGATCCACTTCAGGTCAGCCATGATCTTATTGAATGGTGGGGCAGGCTCGAGGGGCTAGATGGCCTACTCCTGCTCCTATTTCTTATGTTCTTATGTTCTTAGGATATCAGGAACAGGTTCCTTGATCTTCCATACAGTTCCTGGGAATCTCTTACATTCACTACCAGCCGAACACATGGATTAGGAAGAGGAGTAGGCCACTCAGCCCCTTGAGCATGCTCTGCTAGTCAATATGACTATGACTGATCGAGAATCATAGAATCCCTACAGTCCGGAAGGAGGCTATCCAGCCCATCGAGACTGCACCAACCACAATCCCATCCAAGCTCTATCCCCGTAATCCCATGTATTTACCCTTATAGTGTCCTGACATTAAGGAGCAATTTAGCATGGCCAATCCACCTAACCTGCTCATCTTTCAGACTGTGGGAGGAAACCGGAGCACCTGGAGGAAACTCATGCAGACACGGGCACAAGGTGCAAACTCCTCACAGTCACCCGAGGCCGGAATTGAACCCGGGTCCCTGGCGCTGTGAGGCAGCAGTGCTAACCACTGTGCCACCGTGCCATCCGCGACCTGATCGCAACCTAACATTCTTGCTAACCATCACCCTTGCTTATCAAGAATCTACCTTTGTTTCGAGCGGAGCAAGCTGAGAGGAGCGACTTGTGGAGGGAGCTTTTTACTGGGATGAGTTTTACTTGCTGTATCTGATTTTTAGCGGGGTTTTTGTTTTTAAAAGTTTATTATTTTTAACGGTAAAAGTGGAAGTAAGCCGCGGGGTGACCTGGGAAGGGGTCATTTAGCGCGCGAGGTTTTAAAAGGCAGGCCGCACTATTCAGCGGGCAGCGTTGTAGCGGACAGCGGAGTGAGCAGGTAGCAGAGTGAGAGCTGAAGGGCTTTGGCTCAACGGGCTTAGGAGAAAATGGGTGAGGGAGGGTAGGTTTATTTTTGTTTTTCAACTTTTAAATCTTAGTTCTTTCCCTGTGGAATCTGAGGAAAAGGGGCATTATGAATGTGAAGCCAGTTTGCTGTTCTCAGTGCCGGATGTGGGAGGTCATGGAGTTTCCTAGCCTCCCAAAAGTGCATATCTGCGCTGGGTGCGTCGAGCCACGGCTCCTAAGGGACCGAGTTAGGGAACTGGAGCTGCAGCTCGAGGACATTCGTCTGGTCAGGGAAAACGAGGAGGTGATAGATAGGAGTTATAGGCAGGTGGTCACACCGGGGCCACAAGAGACAGGCAAGTGGATCACAGTCAGGAAAGGGAAAAGTCAGGTGGTTGAGAGTACCCCAGTAGTTGTGCCCCTTAAAAATAAGTACTCTTGTTTGAGTACTGCTGGGGTGGACAGCCCACCTGGTGGAAGCAGCAGTGGTCGTGCCTCCGGCGCGGAGTCCAGCCTTGTAGCACAGAAGGGTAAGGAAAGGAGGAGGAAGGCAGTGGTGATAGGGGACTCTACAGTGAGGGGGTCAGACAGGCATTTTTGTGGAGGAAATCGAGAAACGTGGATGGTGGTTTACCTCCCTGATACCGGGATCAGGGATGTTTCTGACCGTATCCAAGAAATCCTGAAGTGGGAGGGAGAGGAGCCAGAGGTCGTGGTGCATACTGGTACCACTGACATAGGCAGGAAAGGGGAAGGGGTTATGAAAGGAGAATATAGGAAGTTAGGTCGGGAGTTAAGAAGAAGGAACGCAAAGGTAGTAATCTCGAGATTGCTGCCTGTGCCACGAGACAGTGAGGAAAGGAACGGAATAAGGTGGAGGATAAATGCGTGGCTGAGGGATTGGAGCAGGGGTTAGGGATTCAGGTTCCTGGATCATTGGGACCTCTTTAGGGGCAGGTGCGACCTGTACAAAAAGGACAGGTTTCACTTAAATCCCAGGGGGACCAATATCCTGGCGGGAAGGTTTGCTAAGGCTACTGGGGAGTGTTTAAACTAGAATGGTTGGGGGGTGGGAATCAAAATGAGGTGACTGGGAGAGAGGAGGTTAGCTTAAAAATAAAAGGGGCTTGTAGACAGTGTGAGGGGGAGGATATGCACGTGACGGAGAAGGGGAGCGTTCAGGCCGAAGGGTTGAGATGTGTTTATTTTAACGCAATGAGTGTAGTGAACAAAATGGATGAGCTTAGTGCGTGGATCACTACTTTGAAGTGTGATGTTGTGGCCATTACAGAGACTTGGTTATCTCAGGGACAGGACTGGATACTTCAAGTGCCGGATGTTTCAGGAGGGACAGGGAAGGAGGCAAAAGAGGTGGGGGAGTGGCACTGTTGATCAGGGATAGTGTCACAGCTGTCGAAAAGATGGACGCCACAGAGGGATTGTCTACGGAATCTCTATGGGTGGAGGTTCGCAACAGGAAGGGGTCAATAACTTTACTGGGTGTTTTCTATAGGCCACCCAATAGTAGCAGGGATGTGGAGGAGCAGATTGGGAAGCAGATCCTGGAGAGATGTGATAATAACAGAGTGGTAGTGATGGGAGATTGGGACCTCTTTAGGGTAAGGGGTTTAGATGGGGAAGAGTTTGTTAGGTATGTTCCGGAGGGCTTCCTGACACAGTATGTGGATAAACCTACAAGAGGAGAGGCTGTACTTGATTTGGTATTAGGGAATGAACCTGGGCAGGTGTCAGATCTCTCAGTGGGAGAGCATTTTGGGGATAGTGATCATAACTCTATCTCCTTTACATTAGCATTGGAGAGAGATAGGATCAGTCAAGCTAGGAAAGTGTTTAGAAACATAGAAACCCTACAGTGCAGAAGGAGGCCATTTGGCCCATCGAGTCTGCACCGACCACAATCCCACCCAAGCCCTACCCCCACATATTTACCCACTAATCCCTCTAACTACACATCTCAGGGACAATTTTTAACCTGGCCAATCAACCTAACCCACACATCTTTGGACTGTGGGAGGAAACCGGAGCACCCGGAGGAAACCCACGCAGACACGAGCAGAATGTGCAAACTCCACACAGACAGTGACCCGAGCCAGGAATCGAACCCGGGACCCTGGAGCTGTGAAGCAGCAGTGCTAACCACTGTGCTACCGTGCCGCCCATTTATTTGGAGTAAGGGCAATTATGAGGCATAAATTGGAAGGAGGTTTTCTCAGGGAAATGTACAGAAGAAATGTGGCAAATTTTCAAGGAAAATTTGTCTGGAGCTCTGCACAGCAACGTTCCAATGAGACAGGGGAGTTATGGTAGGTTACAGGAACCATGGTGCACGAAAGCTGTAATGAATTTAGTCAAGAGGAAAAGGAAAGCCTACAAAAGGTTTAGGGAGCTAGGTAATGTTAGAAATCTAGAAGAGTATACGACTAGTAGGAAGGAACTTAAGAGGGAAATTAGAAGAGCAAGAAGGGGTCATGAGAAGGCCTTGGCAGACTGCATAAAGGAAAACCCCAAGGCATTCTACAAGTATGTTAAGAGCAAGAAGATAAGATGTGAAGGAGTAGGACCTATCAAATGTGACAGTGGCAAAGTCTGTATAGAACCGGTAGAAATAGCAGAGGTACTCAATTAATACTTTACTTCAGTATTCACAGTGGAAAAGGATCTTGGTAGTTGCAGTGCAGACTTGCAGTGGACTGAGAAGATTGAGCATGTGGACATTAGGAAAGAGGATGTGTTGGAGCTTTTGAAAAGCATCAAGTTAGATAAATTGCCGGGACCGGATGGGATGTACCTCAGGTTACTGTGGGAGGCGAGGGATGAGATTGCTGAGCCTCTGGCAATGAACTTTGCGTCATCAATGGAGACGGGAGAGGTTCCGGAGGATTGCGGATGTGGTTCCGTTATTCAAGAAAGGGAGAAGAGATAGCCTGGGAAATTATAGACCAGTGAGTCTAACCTCAGTGGTTGGTAAGTTGATGGAGAAGATCTTGAGAGGCATGATTATGAACATCTGGAGAGGAATAGTATGATCAGAAATAGCCAGCACGGCTTTGTCTAAGGCAGATCATGCCTTATGAGCCTAATTGAATTTTTTGAAAATGTAACTAGACACATAGACGAGGGAAGAGCGGTAGATGTAGTTTATATGGATTTCAGTAAGGCGTTTGATAAGGTGCCCCATGCAAGGCTTATTGAGAAAGTGAAGGGTCATGGGATACAAGGGGGCATTGCCTTGTGGATTCAGAACTGGCTTGCCCACAGAAGGCAAAGAGTGGTTGTAGATGGGTCTTTTTCAGCATGGAGGTCGGTCACCAGTGGAGTGCCCCAGGGATCTGTTCTGGGACCCTTGCTCTTTGTGATTTTTATAATGACCTGGATGAGGAAGTGGAAGGATGGGTTGGCAAGTTTGCTGATGACACAAAGGTTGGATAGTGTAGAGGGATGTCAGCAGTTGCAACGAGACATAGATAAGATGCAAGACTGGGCGGAGAAGTGGCAGATGAACTTCAACCCAGATAATTGTGTGGTGGTTCATTTTGGCAGGTCGAATAGGATGAAAGAATATAATATTAAGGGTAAGACGCTTGGCAGTGTGGAAGATCAGAAGGATCTTGGGGTCCGGGTTCATAGGACGCTCAAAGCAGCGTCGCGGGTAGAGGCTGTGGTTAAAAAGGCGTATGGAATACTGGCCTTCATTAATAGAGGAATTGAGTTTAGAAATCGGGAGATAATGCTGCAGCTGTATAGGACCCTGGTCAGACCCCACCTGGAGTACTGTGCCCAGTTCTGGTCGCCTCATTACAGAAAGGATGTGGAAGCCATAGAAAGGGTGCAGAGGAGATTTACAAGGATGTTGCCTGGATTAGGTGGCATGCCTTATGAGGATCGGTTGAGAGAGCTAGGTCTTTTCTCCTTGGAGAAGCGAAGGATGAGAGGTGACCTGATAGAGGTGTATAAGATGTTGAGAGGTATTGATAGAGTGGATTCTCAGAGGCTTTTACCCAGGGCCGAAATGGTTGCCACAAGAGGTCACAGGTTTAGGGTGCTGGGGAGTAGGTACAGAGGAGATGTTAGGGGTAAGTTTTTCACTCAGAGGATGGTGGGTGTGTGGAATCGGCTGCCTGTAGTGGTTGTGGAGGCGGATTCGATAGGGTCTTTTAAGAGACTTTTGGATAAGTTCATGGAAGTTAGTAAGATAGAGGGTTATAGGTAAGCCTAGTAGGTAGGGACATGCTCGGCGCAACTTGTGGGCCGAAGGGCCTGTTTGTGCTGTAGCTTTTCTATGTTCTATGTTCTATCTACTCCTGCTTTAAAATATTCAAAGATTCTGCTTCCACCTCATTCTGAGGAAGGAGTTCCAAAAACCTGGCAGCAGATAGGACCTCGGTTTAACACAGGCTGTGTTCAAGTCAGCTCTCAGTTTATTGCTACCAACCCAGGCATGAACTATCAGTGACCTGTGAAAAGTTCCAGCCACTCTGTAGTGGGGAGAAATGCAGAGATTTGAATATGGTCCGTGCAATTAAAAATCTGTAGCTTTTTGTCAACAAATATTCTCAAATTTCTGCAGTTCCCGGGGTCATCAATGAACTCCTTGTGATTTACACTAGGAAGCTGCATTAGTAATTGATGCTCCGCCTACCCCTTATATGTAAAACAGAGTCCAAGGCTCTGGTTCCTATAAAGCTGGAGAATGAGCAGCTGAAAGCAGTGAGGCACCAGCCACGCTCTCTCTCGCTTGTCATGGGCTGTTCCCCCGCACTGCTGCTCGCTCTCTGGCTGCTCAGCATCAGGGGCACTCTTTCCTTTGAGCTCACTATTCTCCACACTAACGATGTGCACGCCAGGGTGGAGGAGACCAGCGAGGATTCGAGCAAGTGCAGGTCAAACTGTTATGCCGGAGTGGCCAGGAGATTAACTAAAATCCGAGAGATCAGGCAGCAGGAGAAAAATGTGCTGCTGTTGGATGCCGGGGATCAGTACCAGGGAACCATCTGGTTCAATTATTACAAAGGTGCTGAGGCTGCCCACTTCATGAACAAACTGAACTACGATGCAATGGTAAGAGAGCATTAATGTGCTGGAAATATCTGCTTTCCAATCTGAGTTAGAGGAAATCCTTAATCCCATTCTGCAGAAAGAAGGACGGTCATTTGTCATCAGATGTTAGACAAGCTTCCGTTTACTGTTTCCTTTCCGAGAGCTTGCATTTACATAGCCTCCTTCACCATCTCCGAACATTTCAATAGTCAATTAAGTTCTTTTGAAGTGTAGGTGTAGAAATGTAGGAACAGCCAAGATGCGCACAATCAATCCCTCAAATAGCAAAGTGATAAACATACTTCAGGTGTTGGTTGAATCATAAAAGCTTACCAGGAAGAACACCCCTTGCTCTTTCAACTTTTCATGGAATATTTTCATGCTTATATTTTATGTCTACCTGAGAATCATAGACCTTGGATTAATAACCTTGGATTAATGTCACATCCAAAGATAGCCACTCTGGCAGTGCTGCACTGGAATGTCAACCTATGTAGTGGCTGGAATTTTACCACCCCACCTGCCATGGGAATCGGAGCGGGTGAGGGGCAAAAGGTCAGGGAGGGGGGGATTTTATGGTTTCGGGACAAGTGAGGCCATAAAATTCCACTCCGTGTCCAAGAGCCTGAAGGTATGGTTAACATCTAATGAGCTGATTTGCGCAGTCCATTGGCAACCATCACAGTGCATCTGCATATCCACAGTTTCCTTTTGATTTGATTAGTCAGGCTAATAGGTGTAGGAAACCCTGATGGAACTTGGAGCAAATCCATGTTCCTTTCACAAATACACAGCTTGTGATAAAGGGATTGTTTTTTGGAACAGACTCCTCTGTTCTTTTGACCAACTTTCAATTTAAAAACTGTTCTTTTAGATTGGAAAATTGATCATGTTGTTCACTATTTAAGAAATATGAGAGTGAGACACCATTCCAGACCAGATAGCCTAGCATCTGTTATCAGGAAAATACTACAATCTTTAACATGCCCTCTCCATTTATCGCAGGAGTGGGGGGGTTGGCAATGATGGAGTAATATCTGTGTAAATCTCCTTTACGTTTTCTTTTTCTTCTCCAACATATATGGACTGTACATTATATTTTCTACATAAAAGCCTCATGTTTAGTGTGTGCCTCTCATATCTCAAAAGTAAGGGGAGGCAATGGCCTAATGTTATTATCGCTAGACTATTAATCCAGAAACTCAGCTAATTTTCTGGGGACCAGGGTTTGAATCCCGTCACGTCAGATGGTGGAATTTGAATTCAATAAAAATATCTGGAATTAAAAACCTACTGAAGACCATAAAACCATTGTTGTTTATCAGAAAAACCCATCTGGTTCACTGATGCCCTTTAGGGAAGGAAATCTGCCACCCTAACCTGGTCTGGCTTGTATGTGATTGCAGAGCCACAGCAGTGTGGTTGACACTCAACTGTTCTCTGAAATGGCCTACCAAGCCAAGGTTTGTATAAAATCATGGAACCTACCGTGCAGAAGGAGGTCATTCGGCCCATCGAGCCAGCACCAACAACAATTCCACCCAGGCCGTATCCCCATAATCCCACATATTTACGCTCCTAATCCCCCTGACACTAAGGGTCAATTTATCATGGCCAATCAACCTAACCTGCACACCTTTGGAGCATGGGAGGAAACCGGAGCACCCAGAAGAAACCCACGCAGACATGTGGAGAATGTACAAACTCCACACAGACCAGAGGCCGGAATCGAACCCAGGTCCCTGGCGCTGTGAGGCAGCAGTGTTAACCAGTGTACCACCGTGCCACATATTGAGGGATATGGGCCAAACACGGGCATTTGGGACTAGCTTATGGTAAAAACTGGGTAGCATTGACAAGTTGGGCCGAAGGGCCTGTTTCCATGCTGTAAATCTCTATGACTCTATGATTCTGTGACTCAGTTCAAGAACACTAGGGATGGACAATAAATGTTGACCGGCCAGTGATGCCCATGTCCCATGAATGAATAATTAAAAAATCAAACTCACGACCGGTTGACTTTGATAAAATGTTAACAAATTACAATTCAATTGTGCAAATCCAAAGGTCAGTTTAGGATTTATTCGTGAAACATAGCACAGGGAGAAATGTTGCACAAGTGTTTGCAGGTGTACTTCACTTACTGGAATGGATGCATTTACTAACTCATTTCTCCAGAAGCAATGACCTCATGAATTTGAGGCTCTTCATTTTACTGTTTATGATGCTCATTGGTTCTCGTGTTAATGTTAATTTACCATATGACCTACTGGTCAAACCATTTAAGATAAATAGGTGCTATAAACACTCAGTGTGACTTTGGCACGAATACATTAACCGGTTTGCTCAAAATGGCATATAGACGATCCTTCACAGTGTTCATAAACTGTTCATGATAACATGACCTGAACCCTTTTAGATTAACCTGTGTTGATGATAAATATCAACAGAGTAATTGTTCCATTGCATTCCTCTTTCTAAGTCATAACTTTAATCACTAATAGATTATGGTGCAAAGATTAATTGCCACTGGAGTTTGTCCTTGTCTTACGGCGGCGGCACAGTGGCTAGCACTGCTGCCTCTTAGCACCAGGGATCCGGGTTCAATTCCCAGCTTGGGTCACTCTGTGTGGAGTCTGCATGTTTTCCCTGTGTCTGCGTGTGTTTTCTCCGGGTAGTCCAGTTTCCTCCCACACTCCAAAGATGTTCAGATTAGGTTGATTGACTTTGCTAAATTGTCCTTTAGTGTCCCGATATGTGTAGGTTAGGGGAATTAGTAGTGAAAATATGTGGAGTTACGGGGATAGGGCCTGGGTAAGATGCTCTGTCGGAGAGTCAGTGCAGATTTGATGGACTGAATGACCTCCTTCTGCACTGCAGGGATTCTATGAAAACTACTGGGCCTGGGCAATAATTTGGGAACTCGGGAAAAGTGATGTCAGAAAGCAGTTATTGCCAAATGTACACTGTGTATAAAAGACAGTCAATATCTCGAAGAATTAGTTTGTTTTGACCCATGCTACAGAATTTAACTTCGAGATGATGGCCAGGGGCAATAAAGCTTCTGGAGAACTTTCTATCAGAAGAATGATGAAGATCTTGCCCAAAGAGGGTAGATCATTCTTTTGTATTGTACATATGTCACATAAACACAACAAAGTGGTAAAAGTTTACAAGGTGGGTAGGCTCTACAATTAGTTTCCAGCAATGGTCAAAAGGATAGATCCATCAAATCCAGCAAATAGTGTTTTACAAAAGTGAAGCAGTTCTTCTTACAAACTATTTTGACAGCTACAGAACTTGAGGAAACCCCAAG
Source organism: Mustelus asterias (assembly GCF_964213995.1). NCBI lineage: Eukaryota > Metazoa > Chordata > Chondrichthyes > Carcharhiniformes > Triakidae > Mustelus > Mustelus asterias. The sequence goes on along the minus strand of NC_135815.1, from coordinate 68,718,902 downwards.
CAAGGCCACACAGTGGGTGGAATGAATTTGTAATAATTCTCTCGATTTGGACACTGTTTCAATTCCCAATTTGGGTCACTGCCTGTGTGAATTTTGCACGTTCTCCCTGTGTTTACGTGGGTTTCCTCTGGGAGCTCTAGTTTCCTCCCACAGTCTGAAAGTCGTGCTAGTTGGGTGGATTGACCCAAACAGGCGCCAGAATGTGGCAACTAGGGGAATCTGACACTAACTTCATTGCAGTGTTAATGTAAGCCTTACTTGTGACTAATAAATACATTTTTATAATAGCATTTAGCAGTAGGAATTGCCTCTTGTCACACATTTATAATTGTCTGAATCATTTTATGGCCTTTTCCTCATTAACATCAGTGATTGTTATAATTGGAGGGCAGGCTTGATGTGATTGATATGTGATTAAGGTGGAGGTGAGGATGTGCGCGATCATACTAAACGCAGTAAAAGTATTATTGGAAATGGAGGAGCAAAGGTTATGCAGTGCAATCAGCATTAGAAATACTTCTACACCCTATAATTTTGCAAAGCACTAATGAACAGTACAATGAAAACAAAAAGAAGATTTGTAATGGAAACACAAGGACTAACATCCTTGCCGGCGGGTTTGCTAGTTGGGAAGAGTTTATATTAGTTTGACAAGGGGAGGGAACCTAGACTGTGAGCAGAATAGGGACACAGTATACCATAGAAACGCAATCGGGTCAGAAGGAATACAGCGGTAGTAAGTTTCAAGGGAGTAAGACGAGGCTGGAGGGCCTCGACTTTAATGCCAGGAGTATTAAAGGTAAAATGGATGAGTTAAGGGTGAGGATTGACACGTGTAATTATGATATAATAGCCATCACAGAGACATGATTGAGTGAGGGGCAGGATTGGCAGCTCAATGTCCCGGGATATAGAATCTTCAGGCAAGACAGAGGAGGTGATAAAAAGGAAGTGGCATTGGATTATTAGTTAAGGAGGCAGTTACTGCAGTAAGGAGAGATGATATCTTGGAGGGGGCATCAAATGAAGCTTTGTGGGTAGAGCTTAGGAATAAAAAAGGGACAGCTACATTGCTAGGTGTTTATTATAGACCCCCAGATAGTCAGTGGGAAATTGAAGAGCAAATGTGTGCGCAATTCGCAGAGGGGTGTAAAAATAATGACGGTAATTATATTAGATGATTTCAACTTTCCCAACATTAATTGGGATAGCCATCATGTTAAGGGCTTAGATGGAGTAGAGTTCTTAAAATGTGTACAGGAAAACCTTTTTAGTCAATATGTAGAGGATCCAACAAGGGAGGGAGCTGTGCTGGAGCTAATTCTGGGGAATGAAGCCGGACAGGTGGTTGATGTGTTGGTAGGGGAACATGACCAATCAACCTAATCCGTACATCTTTGGAGCATGGGAGGAAACCTGAGCACCCGGAGGAAACCCACACAGACACGGGGAGAACATGCAAACTCCACACATGGAAGTTACCTGAAGCCGGAATCGAAGAGAGGGATAGGGCCGTACGGCAGGGCAAGGTTTACAATTGGGGGAGGGGTAATTATGATGCGATTAGGCAAGAATTAGGGGGCATAAGTTGGGAACAGAAACTGTCAGAGAAAGGAACGAATGAAAAGTGGAACTTTTTCAAGGAACAAATACTGGATGTCCTTGATAGGTATGTTCCTGTCAGGCAGGGAGGAAATGGCCGAGTGAGGGAACCATGGTTCACAAAAGAGGTGGAATGTCTTGTGAAAAGGAAGAGGGGAGCTTATGTAGGGATGAGGAAACAAGGTTCAGATGGCTCGATTGAGGGTTACAAGTTAGCAAGGAATGAGCTGAAAAAGGGGCTTAGGAGAGCTAGGAGGGGACATGAGAAGTCCTTGGTGGGTCAGATCAAGGAAAACCCCAAGGCTTTTTACTCTTATGTGAGGAATAAAAGAATGACCAGGGTGAGGTTAGGGCCGGTCAAGGACAGTAGTGGGAACTTGTGTATGGAGTCAGTAGAGATAGGCGAGGTGATGAATGAATACTTTTCTTCAGTGTTCACCAAGGAGAGGGGCCATGTTTTTGAGGAAGAGAAGGTGTTACAGGCTAATAGGCTGGAGGAAATAGATGTTCGGAGGGAGGATGTCTTGGCAGTTTTGAATAAACTGAAGGTCGATAAGTCCCCTGGGCCTGATGAAATGTATCCTAGGATTCTGTGGGAGGCAAGGGATGAGATTGCAGAGCCTTTGGCGTTGATCTTTGGGTCCTCACTGTCCACGGGGATGGTGCCAGAGGACTGGAGAATGGCGAATGTTGTTCCTCTGTTTAAGAAAGGGAATAGAAATGACCCTGGTAATTATAGACCGGTTAGTCTTACTTCGGTGGTTGGTAAATTGATGGAAAGGGTCCTTAGGGATGGGATTTACGACCATTTAGAAAGATGCAGATTAATCCGAGATAGTCAGCACGGATTCGTGAAGGGCAAGTCGTGCCTCACAAATTTGATAGAATTTTTTGAGGAGGTAACTAAGTGTGTTGATGAAGGTAGGGCAGTTGATGTCATATACATGGATTTTAGTAAGGCGTTTGATAAGGTCCCCCATGGTCGGCTTATGATGAAAGTGAGGAGGTGTGGGATAGAGGGAAAGTTGGCCGATTGGATAGGTAACTGGCTGTCTGACCGAAGACAGAGGGTGGTGGTCGATGGAAAATTTTCGGATTGGAGGCAGGTTGCTAGCGGTGTGCCGCAGGGATCAGTGCTTGGTCCTCTGCTCTTTGTGATTTTTATTAATGACTTAGAGGAGGGGGCTGAAGGGTGGATCAGTAAATTTGCTGATGACACCAAGATTGGTGGAGTAGTGGATGAGGTGGAGGGCTGTTGTAGGCTGCAAAGAGACATAGATAGGATGCAAAGCTGGGCTGAAAAATGGCAAATGGAGTTTAACCCTGATAAATGTGAGGTGATTCATTTTGGTAGGACAAATTTAAATGTGGATTACAGGGTCAAAGGTAGGGTTCTGAAGACTGTGGAGGAACAGAGAGATCTTGGGGTCCATATCCACAGATCTCTAAAGGTTGCCAGTCAAGTGGATAGAGCTGTGAAGAAGGCCTATAGTGTGTTAGCTTTTATTAACAGGGGGTTGGAGTTTAAGAGCCGTGGGGTTATGCTGCAACTGTACAGGACCTTGGTGAGACCACATTTGGAATATTGTGTGCAGTTCTGGTCACCTCACTATAAGAAGGATGTGGAAGCGCTGGTAAGAGTGCAGAGGAGATTTACCAGGATGCTGCCTGGTTTGGAGGGTAGGTCATATGAGGAAAGGTTGAGGGAGCTAGGGCTGTTCTCTCTGGAGCGGAGGAGGCTGAGGGGAGACTTAATAGAGGTGTATAAAATGATGAAGGGGATAGATAGAGTGAACGTTCAAAGACTATTTCCTCGGGTGGATGGAGCTATTACAAGGGGGCATAACTATAGGGTTCGTGGTGGGAGATACAGGACGGATATCAGAGGTAGGTTCTTTACGCAGAGAGTGGTTGGGGTGTGGAATGGACTGCCTGCAGTGATAGTGGAGTCAGACACTTTAGAAACATTTAAGCGGTTATTGGATAGGCACATGGAGCACACCAGGATGATAGGGAGTGGGATAGCTTGATCTTGGTTTCAGATAAAGCTCGGCACAACATCGTGGGCCGAAGGGCCTGTTCTGTGCTGTACTGTTCTATGTTCTATGTTCTATGAAGCCGGGTCCGGAATTGAACCTGGGTCCCTGGCTCTGAGGCAGCAGTGCTAACCCCTGTGCACCATGCCGAATAAAGAGGGATATGGGCCAAAAACAGGCAATTAGGGCTAACTTATGGGTAAAACTGGGTGGCATGGATAAGTTGGGCCGAAGGGCCGGTTTCCATGCTCTAAATCTCTATGACTCTGTGATTCTATTACTCAGTTCAAGAACACTAGGTTGGATGGACAATATATGTTGACTGGCCAGCGATGCCCATGTCCCATGAATGAATAATAAAAAAATCAAACTCACGACCGGTTGACTTTGATAAAATGTTAACAAATTACAATTCAATTGTGCAAATCCAAAGGTCAGTTTAGGATTTATTCGTGAAACATAGCACGGAGAAATGTTGCACAAGTGTTTGCAGGTGAACTTCACTTACTGGAATGGATGAACTAATTTACTAACTTATTTCTCCAGAAGCAATGACCTCATGAATTTGAGACCCTTCACTTTGCTGTTTTTAACGCTCATTGGTTGTCACGTTAATGTTAATTTACCATATGACCTACTTATCAAACCATTTAAGATAAATAGGTGCTATAGCACTCAATGTGTGACTTTGGCACGAATACATTAACCAGCTTGCTCAAGATGGCATATAGAGAATCCCTCACAATGTTCATAAACTGTTCATGGTTACATGACCTTTAGATTGACCTGTGTATATCAATGATAATAATAATTGGTCCACTGCATTCTTCTTTCTAAGTCATAACTTAATCACTCATGGATTATGGCGCAAAGATTAATTGCTACTGGAGTTTGCCCTTGTCCTACAGCGGTGGCACAGTGGTTAGCACTGCTGCCTCACAGCGCCAAGGACCCAGGTTCAATTCCTGGTTTGGGTCACTGTGTGGAGTTTGCACATTCTCCCATGTCTGCGTGGGTTTCCTCCCACAAGCCAAAGATGTTCAGATTAGGTTGATTGACCATGCTAAATTGCCCGTTAGTGTCCCGAGATGTGTAGGTTACATGAATTAATGGGATAAAAATATGGGGATAGGACCTGGGTAAGATGCTCTGTTGGAGAGTCAGTGCAGACTTGATGGACTGAATGACCTTCTTCTGCACTGCAGGGATTCTATGAAAACTACTGGGCCTGGGCAATAATTTGGGAACTGGGGGGGGGGGGGGAGAGAAAGTGATGTCAGAAAGCAGTTATTGCCAAATGTACACTGTGTACAAAAGACAGTCAATATCTCGAAGAATTAGTTTGTTTTGACCCATGCTACAGAATTTAACTTCGAGATGATGGCCAGGGGCAATAAAGCTTCTGGAGAACTTTCTATCAGAAGAATGATGAAGATCTTCCCAAAGAGGGTAGATCATCTTTCTCTTGTATTGTACATATGTCACACAAACACAACAAAGTTGTAAAAGTTTACAAGGTGGGTAGGTTCTACAATTAGTTTCCAGCAATGGTCAAAAGGATAGATCCATCAAAGATTAGCACGGGGACAATTGTCAAATCCAACAAATAGTGTTTTACAAAAGTGAGACAATTCTTCTTGCAAACTATTTTGACAGTTACTGAACTTGAGGAAACCCAAAGCAAGGCCACACAATGGGTAGAATGAATTTGTAATAATTCTCTTGAGTTGATGTATCCAATTGCATTTAACAGTAGGGATTGTCTTTTGGTTAGGTGGATTGACCCAAACAGGTGCCGGAGTGTGGCGACGAGAGGAATTTCACAGTAACTTCTTTGCAGTGTTAATGTAAGCCTTACTTGTGACTGATAAATAAACTTTTTAATTGCATTTAACAGTAGGAATTGCCTCTTGTCACACATTTAGAACTGTCCGAATCATTTTATGGCCTTTTGCCTCATTAAGATATAGAAACATAGAAAAACTACAGCACAAAACAGTCCCTTCGGCCCCACAAGTTGTGCCGAACATATCCCTACCTTTTAGGCCTACCTATAACACTCCATCCTATTAAGTCCCATGTACTCATCCAGGAGTCTCTTAAAAGACCCTATTGAGTTTGCTTCCACCACCACTGACGGCAGCCGATTCCACTCACCCACCACCCTCTGTAAAAAATTTCCCCTGTACCTACCCCCCAGCACCTTAAACCTGCGTCCTCTCGTAGCAGCCATTTCCACCCTGAGAAAAAGCCTTTGAGAGTCCACCCGATCTATGCCTCCCAACATCTTATATACCTCTATTAGGTCTCCTCTCATCCTACGTCTCTCCAAGGAGAAAAGACCGAGCTCCCTCAGCCTATCCTCATAAGGCATGCCACTCAATCCAGGCAACATCCTTGTAAATCTCCTCTGCACCCTTTCAATCTCTTCCACATCCTTCCTATAGTGAGGCGACCAGAACTGAGCACAATACTCCAAGTGGGGTCTGACGAGGGTCTTATATAGCTGCATCATTATCCCCGGACTCCTAAACTCAATCCCTCGATTGATAAAGGCCAGCACGCCTTCTTAACCACCTCCTCCACCTGCGGCGCCGATTATAGAGTCCTATGGACCCGGACCCCAAGGTCCTCTGATCCTCTACAGTACTAAGAGTCTTTCCCTTTATATTGTACTCCTTCATCCCATTTGACCTGCCAAAATGGACCACTACGCATTTGAAGTCCATCAGCCACTTCTCCGCCCAGTCTTGCATCCTATCTATGTCCCTCTGTAACTTCTGACATCCACAAACCCACCAACCTTCGTGTCGTCTGCAAACTTACCAACCCATCCCTCCACTTCCTCATCCAGGTCATTTATGAAAATGACAAACAGCAAGGGTCCCAGAACAGATCCCTGGGGCACACCACTGGTGACTGACCTCCATTTAGAAAAAGACCCATCTATACCCACTCTCTGCCTCCTTTGGGCAAGCCAGTTCTGGATCCACAGGGCAGCACCCCCTTGGATCCCATGCCCTCTCTCTTTTTCTAGAAGCCTTGCATGGGGGACCTTATCGAACGCCTTGCTAAAATCCATATAAACCACATCTACCGCTTTCCCTTCGTCAATGTGTTTAGTCACATTTTCGAAGAACTCCACCAGGCTCGTAAGGCACGATCTGCCTTTGACAAAGCCATGCTGAGTATTCTTGAGCATACTAAACCTCTCAGTGCTCATAAATCTTGCCCCTCGGGATCTTCTCCATCAGCTTACCAACCACTGAGGTTAGACTCACCAGTCGGTAATTTCCTGGGCTATCCCTATTCCCCTTCTTGAAAATAGGAATCACATCCGCAATCCTCCGGCACCTCTCCCGTCTCCATCGATGACGCAAAGATCATCGCCAGAGGCTCTGCAATCTCTTCCCTCGCCTCCCACAGTAACCTGGGGTACATCCCATCCGGACCCGGCAACTTATCTATCTTGATGCCATTCAAAGATTCCAGCACAACCTCTTTGTTAAAGTCCACATACTCAATCTTTTCAGTCCACCGCAAGCCCGCAGTACATCCACCCAGGTCCTTCTCCTCTATGAAAACCGAGGCAAAATATGTGATTGATATGTGAGTAAGGTGGAGGTGAGGGCGTGAGTGAGCACATTAAATACAGTAGAAGTATTATTGTAAATGAAAGAGCAAAGGTTATGCAGTGCAATCAGTGTTAGAAATACTTCTACACCCTGTGATTTTGCAAAGCACTAATGAACTGTACAATGGGAACAGAAAAGGTTTGTAATGGAAACATAAAGAATGACAAGATGCTGTGCAAACTACAGAATAAAGAAAGCTCTTGCTCTATATTAAGTTCTGTATTAGCTAAAAACATGCAATAGTGAACACAAAGTTCCACTGAGTATTGAAAACGTAAACATGTTTAATGTTGCATCAGTGACGGGCACATGGCTGGGTACTAGGTACTGGTTGGTGTTTGACTCATATCACTAAGGTCAATGATGGATTAACCACCAGCACATTTTAATGCAAGTACAATCCTGAGAACAGTAGACTAAGGAGTATTTTTTTAATGGCAGTAATATGTTGTGATGAAGCCAGAACTTGGCTGACCCTTCGTGTAAAGAAACTGTAATTGTAGAGCTGAGGACACAAATTAGTCATTGGTGTTGGCACAAAGAAATGAAATTGAAAGTGGGCACTTTGTATAAGGTGGTGGTGCAATACAAGACAAATCTCCAACTCCTAGTCTCAGAGAATTTGTTTTGGTTCCAGTTGGCTTTTCATTTGAGAAGCTTAACTTCCAGTCAGTAAAGAACACTGTGCTCCCATGTGGCTGACCAAAAAGAGGTACACATCCTTCTCCTTTTCTTTCCGTGTCGAACTAACATAAACATATGAACATACAAATTAGGAGCAGGCGTAAGATACACTCTCAAACCTGCTCTGCAATTTAACAAGATCATGGCTGATATGATGGTAACCTCAAATTCCATTCCAAACTACCCTGATAACCTTTCACACCCTTGTTAATCAAGAATCTATCTACTGTGATGATACACTGCCTTTTAGAAATATATGTATTTCATGTTTCTTGTAAAGGGTTTGTTTAGAATTCAGATCTATTTTGCAAGTTGTCGATTTATTAAGCAAATCCTGTGCTCCCAGCTATCAATTTAAAGGTTACGTACTCACTTTAGACCTGGAGTGTTTGTTTTAAGCAAAGCCAATTCATTTGTTTTTTTGGGTCTTCCCTGTAGAGTTTTCAGTGTAGAGTTTGGATCAAGTCGATTGACAGGGACAGAGTCATGTGCTTACTGAGAGGAGCTAAGCTGGCAGGGAAGAAAAACTGGGGGTGATTCTCCCATCCTGCTGCACTAATCTTTTAGTGGGTCGGGCTGGGAGAATCACATGCGGGCCAATTCGCTGGATTCACGCATGCGTTCCCATTGCGCGCGCATCTCCCAGCACCAGATAACCAGTGCAGTCAGGACCACGCTGGAAACCAGCAGGTAAGTCATTTTAATCTTTAATCTTATTTAAATGTGATTATTGGGCCCGGGACTGAAGTCTCTAGGCCTGCTAGCATCTCCTACCCTGCCAGTACAATTTCACTCCAGTGGGGTTAAGACCAGCTCCCCACTTTCGGGGAACTAGCGTCCTGACCCTGCTGGAGTGAAGGGGGAGCAATCAGGGCCCCCCAGTGGGTTGGACGATGGGGGTAGTACCCCCTAGGCATGAGTACCCAGGCAGTGCCAGCCTGTGCCCTCGGCACTGCCCAAGGTGCAAAGTGCCCATGCCCAGGGAGCACCTTGGCACTGCCCACTGAGTGGATCGTCACTGCTGAGGGGGAGGGGGAGGGGGGGGGCAGGCTGAAGACCGGGGCGCTCCAGGATGGAGGGGGTCGGGGCTGGCCCAGGAATGCTTGTGAGGGCCACGATCGGGCCATGGGATCAGCACTGTGGGTGTAGGCCAGGCTGGTCAAGCTGGCCAGCAAAGTGCAGGCTGACAGTTCGGGGCCATTGCGCATGTGCAGAGGTCTGGAACTGTCAGACTCTGGCGTGAATAGGCCCCATCCCCGAGCTTTTAATTATATTCAGAGTTTTGGCTGGTCTTCAAGTGGAGTGTGTGTGGGAGGGCCGGCAATCGGAGGGAGGTCGGGACCAGCGATCAGGAGTAGGAGGTGTCCGGTCCAGCGATTGGGGGAGGTTTGGGTAGCCACCGGGAGGCTGGTGATCAGGGGGGGGTCCAGTGGACCACTCAATGCACTGATGCCAGCCTCTCCAGTGAGATTTACCCCCCCCCCCCCTCCCAAACCACTACCAGCATGTATCCCGTACGGACACTGCAGCACAGAGTGCCAGAAATTCAAATGACTAAGTATGCCCAAAAAATGGGTGGGAAAACCTCCCATTTTCCCATCCGTTCGGCACTCAGGTTTTTTTTTTGGAAAATCGCTCCCCCCCCCATATCCACACAAAACCCAAAATAGCAAATTGTTGGGGTCTAGTCTGACTTCACAATATACCTTGGGGTTTCTGGTCTGCTATCCTAACACTACCTCTGCCTTAGAACTATTCAAAGACTCTTCCACCACCTTTGAAGAAGAGAGTTTCAAAGCTTCAGTACTAATTGAGAGAAACATTTCTACTCGTCTGTCTTAAATAAGTGACCTTCTCTGAATTGCTTCCATCTCATTTATATCCTTCCTTAAAAAGGAGACATATACTAATGTGGTCTCAGCAATAGCCTGTAGAACTGACGCCTAACCTCCCTACTTTTTGTTTCAATTCCCCTTGCAATAAAATATAACATTCTATTAGCTTTCCTAATTACTTGATGTACCTGCGTATTAACCTTTTGTGGTTCTTGTACTAGGACACCCTAATCCTTCTGCATTTCAGAGCTCTGCAATCTCTCACTGTTTAGATAATCTGCTTTTTAACTTTTCCTGCTAAAATGGACAGTTTCACCTTTTCCCACATTACACCCCATTTGCCAGATATTTGCCCACTCATTTAACCTGTCCGTATCCTTTTATAGCCTCCTTATGTCCTCTTCACAAGTACTTTCCTACCTATCTAAATACCATTAAGAAATTCAGTAAGCATAACTTTGATCCTTTCATCCAAGTCATTCGTATAAATCATAGAAATCATAGAAACCCTACAGTACAGAAAGAGGCCATTCGGCCCATCGAGTCTGCACCGACCACAATCCCACCCAGGCCCTACCCCCATATCCCTACATATTTTACCCGCTAATCCCTCTAATCTACACATCCCAGGACACTAAGGGGCAAGTTTAGCATGGCCAATCAACCTAACCCGCACATCTTTGGACTGTAAAAGTGTAAAAATTTGATTAGAGCTGTATTATAAATAATGGCTATATTCTGATTTAAGGAACATTATACCAAATCAGTACAAAGGGTATGAAAACTGACATAAAGGATACTTCAATCCCATTGCTCCTAAGCATGTAATTTTGAATCATGATACGTCACAGAGGGAGACCATTTGTTCCACTATGCCTGTGCTGTCTCTTTAGTACAGCTATCCCAACTGATCCCACTCCCTCTTTTTTTGCCATAGCCTTCTACTTATATTCTACATATACACATTCAACTATTTATTTAATTCTCCTTTGATCTTATTGAATCTGTTTCAATTATTATTTTAGGAAATACATTCCAAATCATAAAACTTACAATATAAAAAAGTTTCCCCATGTGTTTGGTTCTTTATAGTTCACTTTAAACCTGTGTCGTTTGGTTACTGATCCTCTTGCCACTGGAAACAGGGTGATAAGGGTAAATTATCAGCACCATTCAAGACTTTACAAGAACACAAGAAATAGGAGCAAAAGTAGATCACAGAACTCATTGGGGGGGAATTTTACCATTTTGAGTCTAAGTGCCGAATCCGGGCGTCAAATAGATCCGTGCCTGGAATCCTCTTTCCAGCGCGCCCATACGCGTTTTGCCGGCTCCGGCCCGATCCGCGCTGTGGGCGGGGCTTAGCGCTGGCGGACCGATCAGAGCTCTGAACTGTGCATGCACAGTTCACAAAAAATCTGACGGGGTGCGAAAGAAAAAGTGGAGAGAGCGGCTCTCTGACAGTCATCCTCTGGTCGGGGGTGGGGGGGGAGGGGAGAGGAGGAGGGGGGGGCGGGACCCAGATCATCCTCTGGTCGGGGGGGGCGGTGACGTCTCACCCTCCCCCACCGCCCCCCCCCCCCCCCCCCCCCCTGCCCAAGAGGATATGTGACCGATCATCCCCTGGGTGGGAGGGACGGGGTGTAACCGATCATCCCCTGGGGAGAGGGGGGGGGGGGGTGTGCCGTATCATCCTCTGGTCGGGGGGGGGGGGTCCGCTGCCAGTCTGCGGCTGATCGGTGGGGAGGGGGCAGGGGGTCCGCCACCACTCTGCGGGAGATCCCTCCTCCCCACCGGAGGAATGAATCCCTCCTGCCGGAGTGGACGTGCGGCCATGCCATCCCACAAAACCTTGAGGATGAAGCGATTCCTCGCTAAGAAGATGAAGCAGAACCGGCCAATTCCATAGTGGATCCGCATGAAAACCGGCTACAAGATCAGTACAAGTCCAAGAGGAGACACTGGAGAAGGACCAAGCTGGGCCTGTAAAGGGATACACCATCACTGGTACACTACCAGCCACAGATTACTCTTCCCTGCATGGGGCAAGAGAGTGGGAGAGATGGCTGTGGCTGGTAGTGTGCCAGTGCTCTGTATAACTGAAGCATAATCTCTGAAGTTTTTTGTTCAATTCCCTTCACAATACACTATAACATTCCATTAGCTTTCCTAATGAATTGTTGTATACTGTCTGTTTGCAATTCATGCACTCAGACACCCAATATCCTCTGCATCTCAGACATTTGCAATCTCTCACCATTTAGATAACAAGCTGCTTTTTTATTTATCCTGGCAAAATGGACTATTTCACATTTCCCAAATCTTGGCTTCGGATTCTGTGCTTTTTGGAGGGTTGTTTTAGTGAAGGATAAAGCTGGTAGGAGTCGACGGAGGCACATGTGTAAAATACATGGGCCCAAATTTTAATTCCTCTCCCTAGGACTCCGCTGGACTTGCGGATAGCGAAGAGCATTGTCGGGCAATACAGCAGGATATAAATAGGCTGGAAAATTGGGCGGAGAGGTGGCAGATGGAGTTTAATCCGGATAAATGCGAAGTGATGCATTTTGGAAGAAATAATGTAGGGAGGAGTTATACAATAAATGGCAGAGCCATCAAGAGTATAGAAACACAGAGGGACCTAGGTGTGCAAGTCCACAAATCCTTGAAGGTGGCAACACAGGTGGAGAAGGTGGTGAAGAAGGCATATGGTATGCTTGCCTTTATAAGACGGGGTATAGAGTATAAAAGCTGGAGTCTGATGATGCAGCTGTATAGAACGCTGATTAGGCCACATTTGGAGTACTGCGTCCAGTTCTGGTCGCCGCACTACCAGAAGGACGTGGAGGCGTTAGAGAGAGTGCAGAAAAGGTTTACCAGGATGTTGCCTGGTATGGAGGGTCTTAGCTATGAGGAGAGATTGGGTAGACTGGGGTTGTTCTCCTTGGAAAGATGGAGAATGAGGGGAGATCTAATAGAGGTGTACAAGATTATGAAGGGTATAGATAGGGTGAACAGTGGGAAGCTTTTTCCCAGGTCGGAGGTGACGATCACGAGGGGTCACGGGCTCAAGCTGAGGGGGGCGAAGTATAACTCCGATATCAGAGGGACGTTTTTTACACAGAGGGTGGTGGGGGCCTGGAATGCGCTGCCAAGTAGGGTGGTGGAGGCAGGCACGCTGACATCGTTTAAGACTTACCTGGATAGTCACATGAGCAGCCTGGGAATGGAGGGATACAAACGATTTGTCTAGTTGGACCAAGGAGCGGCACAGGCTTGGAGGGCAGAAGGGCCTGTTTCTTGTGCTGTACTGTTCTTTGTTCTATGTTTAAGGGACACAGACAAAAAGTAGTTGATGAGACTTGATTTCATTTTGATCCCTGCCCTTGATAATGACTTGTGGAGGAAATATTGTCAGCTGCAGCAGCCTGAGCTCTGGGTTTTCAAACTTGAGCTGGTGTTGATGCAGTGCATCTTGAGAGCTTCATGGACAGCATGGTTTTAAATGTGATCACCTTACAGTTTGAGAGTACCCAGGGAGTGATGGAGTGAGTGACCACTAGGCAGCCATGAATAGAGGCAGGTAGTCCAGGAGACCCCAAAGTGCATCACATTCTCCAACCTGTGTTAAGCTGTGAATGCTAATGAGTGATGCTTCAGCTGTGGAGTGCAACCAGAGCCAAGTCCATTACCCCAGAGGTGGGTTAGCGGTACAGGATGACATGAAGGAGAAATTAGTGATAGGAGATTCAATAGTTAGGGGAATCAACTGGAATTTCTATGGCCACAGATGTGAATCCAATATAGCATGTTGCCTCCCTGGTGCCAAAGTCAAAGATGCCACTGAATGGGTACAGAGCACCCTGATGTGGGATGGTGAACAGCCAGTGGTTGTGATCCGCATTGATATGATCAACTTTGATATCATAGAAACCCTACAGTGTAGAAGGAGGCAATTTGGCCCATCGAGCCTGCACTGACAACAATCCTAGTCAGCCCTATCCCTGTAGCTCCACGTAGTTACCCTGTTAATCCCCATAACACTAAGGGCAATTGAGTATGGCAATCCACCTAACCTGCACATCTTTGGACTGTAAGAGGAAACTGGAGCACCCGGAGGAAACCCACGCAGACACAAGGAGAACATGCAAACTCCACACAGAATGTGACCTGAGGCCGGAATTGAACCCTGGTCCCTGGCTTTGTGAGGCAGTAGTGCTAACCACTCCGCCATCGTGCCACCCAAAAGAGGGGATGCAGTCCTGCAATCGGAATTTAGGAAACTAATTAGCAAACAAGATCACTAGGATAGTGACTTCCAGCTTACTCTTGGTACCACGCACAAGTGAAGATAAAAATGGGATGAATGAGTGGCTAGAAAGATGGTGCAGGAGGGAGGGCTTTAGATTTCTGGGACATTGGCATTGGCTCTGGGAGAGATGGGATCTGGGCCGAACAGTTTGTGCCTGAACAGAGCCAGGACTCAGTTTCTTACAGGGCAATTTGCAATTGCTATGGGGGAGGATTTAAACTAACATGGCAGGAGGTGAGATGTAACATTCGAGAGGAATACCAATGTGCAAAGAATACTGGGAGAGATAGCTAACGCTAGAGAAATTAAGGAAAGCCAGCATGGATTTCTTAAGGGCAGATTGTGTTTAACTAACAGAGGGTAATTCTGTTGATGTGATATACATGGACTTCCAAAAGGCATTTGACAAAGAGCCATACAACAAACCTGAGAGCAATGTAGACCTCGTGGAGTAAAAGGGACCAAAGCAACATGGATAGAAAATTGGCTGAGTAGTTTTTTGGACTGGAGGAAGGTTTATAGTAGAGTTCCCAGGGGATTAGTATTAGGAACCCTGCTCTTCCTGATGCATATTAATAACTTAGACCTTGGTATACAGGCACAATTTCCAAATTTGTGGTTGATGCGAAGCTTGGAAGCATTGTGAACCATGAAGAGGCTAATGTAGAACTTAAAAGGATAGAAACAGGTTGGTGCAATGGGCGGACAAATGGCAGATGAAATTTAATGGAGAAAGTGGGAAGTGATTCATTTTGATAGGAAGAATGGAGAGAGGCAATACATAATAAAGGGTACAATTCTAAAAGGAGATGTAGGAACAGAGGGTCCTGGGTAAGTATTTGCATAAATCATTGAAGATGGCAGGACAAGTTGAGAGCACAGTTAAAGTGTACAATATCCTGGGAGTTACCTATAGAGGCATAGAGTACAAAAGCAATGAATTTACGTTAAACCTGTATAAAACACTGGTTCGACCTCAACTGGTGTATTGCATTGAGTTCTGGGCACCATAGCTTAAAGATGTGAAGGCATTAGAGAGGATGCAGGAAAAATTCAGAAGAATGGTTCCAGGAATGAGGAACTTCAGTTACTTAGGAAGATTGGAGAAGTTGAGACTGTTCTCCTTGAAGCAAAGGTTAAGAGAAGATTTGAGAGGGAGGTATTGCAAGCTTTCTCGCGCCCAATGGTCAACCCTATGTAGCAGTCCTTTTGTTTGAGTTTGGAAATTGTTATGGGAAGCAGTGGTGTAGTGGTATTGTCACTTGACTAGTAATCTGGGGATCTGGGTTCAAATCCCACCATGGCAGAATACAAATTTAAATTCAATAATAAAGTCTAATGATGACCATAAAACCATTGTCAGTTATCGTAAAAACACATTTGGTTCATTAATTCCCTTTAGGGAAGGAAATCTGCCATCCTTACTTGGTCTGGCTTACACATGATTCCAGATCTACAGCAATGTGGTTGGCTCTTAAATGCCCTCTGAAATGGCCTAGCAAGCCACTCAGTTCAAGGGCAATTAGGGATGGACAATAAATGCTGGCCCAGCCAGCAACACCCACATCTCACGTTGGCAGAGTGGTTAGCACTGATGCCTCACAGCGCCAGGGACCTGGGTTCAATTCCCGGCTTGAGTCACTGTCTGTGTGGAGGTTGTACATTCTTCCCTGCGTGTGTTTCCTCCAGGTTCCTCCCACAGTCCAATGATGTGGAGGTTAGGTGAATTGGCCATGCTAAATTCTCCCTCGGTGTACCCGAACAGGCGCCAGAGGATGTTGACTAGGGAATTTTCACAGTAATTTCATGGCAGTGTGAATAATGTGGGTTTGGACAGAGGAGCAAGAGACAAAAGGCACAGATTTACAGTAATTGTCAAAGGGAGCAATGGGAACAGAGAAAACCTTTTCACTCAATGAATATGAGGTGGAGTCATGGTAAATAGAGACTTCCAAAACAAAATTGGATCCTTATCTAAAGAAAGGAAATATTTGCAGAGCTATAAGCAAAAGGCAGATGAGTGACACGAGGTGAATTGCTCCTTTGCAGAGCCAACACAAATATGGTGGATTGAATAGCTTCCTTCTGTGCTGTAACTATTCAATGATTCTATGGCTGGAGTATAACGTTGACAAATGCAAGGTTATTCACTTTGGAGGAAATAATAGCAAATTGGATTATTATCTAAATTGGAAAAAAATTACAACATGCTGCTGTGCAAAGGGACCTGGGGGTCCTTGTGCATGAGACGCAAAAACCCAGTCTGCAGGTGCAACAGGTGATCAAGAAGGCAAATGGGATGTTGGCCTACATCGCAAGGGGGATAGAATATAAAAGCAGAGATGTCTTGCTGCATCTGTACAGGGCATTGGTGAGGCCGCAGCTGGAATACTGTGTGCAGTATTGGTCCCCTTATTTGCGGAAGGATATATTGGCCTTGGAGGGAGTGCAGAGAAGGTTCACCAGGTTGATACCAGAGATGAGGGGTGTTGATTATGAGGAGAGACTGAGCAGATTGGGTTTGTACTCGTTGGAATTTAGAAGGCTGAGGGGGGTCAAGGGGCTGGATAGGGTAGAGGTGGAGAGATTCTTTCCACTTAGAAAGGAAGCTAGAACTGGAGGGCACAGCCTCAAAATAAAGGGG
Source organism: Mustelus asterias (assembly GCF_964213995.1). Taxonomy (NCBI): domain Eukaryota; kingdom Metazoa; phylum Chordata; class Chondrichthyes; order Carcharhiniformes; family Triakidae; genus Mustelus; species Mustelus asterias. Next base: position 68,702,154 of record NC_135815.1, on the reverse strand, counting down.
GTCAGTTTAGGACAGAGTTGAGGAGGAACTTCTCTCAGAGGGTGGTGAATCTCTGGAATTCTCTGCCCACTGAAGTGGTGGAGGCTTCCTCGTTGAATATGTTTAAATCACGGATAGATGGATTCCTGATCGGTAAGGGAATTAGGGGTTATAGGGATCAGGTGGATAAGTGGAACTGATCCACTTCAGATCAGCCATGATTTTATTGAATGGCGGGGCAGGCTCGAGGGGCTAGATGGCCTACTCCTGCTCCTATTTTTTTATGTTCTTATCTTCTGTTCTGGTGTTGAAGCTCGATAGCGGACATGGGAGCTAGAATGATTTCCACTCGGCTGCACAATCTAGCACTGTTCAGCTCGCCCATTCTCATGGCAGGAACAGACAGGAAGTCACTTCATGGAGTTAAAGGTCCAAGCACCATATTAAAAGGACACCCAGATATCCTGCACAATCCCCTTCACCTTTACCCAAGTACTGCTTTATCCTTCCATGTTAACCCTTCCTTGGTCACTCTGCATGAAATTTGCACAGACACCAATTGGTCTCGAGCATAGGTTGGCATTAACAGACACTACCCAAAGAGGACGATGCAGCAGCAACTCACCATTAGTCAAGGAAAATGTCCAGATCACCGGGTGTCAGCCACTAATGTACTTGGAAATATATCACTGTTCCTTCACTGTCGTTGGGTCAAAATCCTTGAGCTTCCTCCCTAACAGCACAGTGGATGTATCTACACCACATGGACTGCAGCAGTTCAAGAAGGCAGCTCGCCATTAGGGATAGGGAATAAATGCTGTCCTGAATGTGAACATTCTAATTTCTCACTGGCAGGGAACTGAATCTGGAGGGGGAACTTAATTCTGATGAGCTGGTCCTTTAATGAGCAAGAAGCTTTAACCCACCTGTAAAGTCTCCAAAACATAATTACTGAAGTTCATCCTCCCATTATCATTTTGGCCCCACGCCAATTTAAGTTCCCCCACTTGCCAAACTTCCCACTGCTGGTGGGACTGGAAGATTCATCCCTATCATTCTAAGTTAGGTTCGATATCAGTGAGTGTTTCTTTTCGTGTTAGTATTGACCAGAAACTGAACTGGACAAACCATATAAATATTGTGGCTACCAGAACAGGTCAAAGGCTCGGAATCCTGTGGCGAGTAACTTGCCTCCAGACCCCTCCAAAGCCTCTCCACTATCTTCAAGGCAAGAGTCAGGAGTCTAATGGAATACTCTCCACTTGCCTGGATGAGTGCAGCTCCAACAACAATCAGGAAGCTTGACACCATCCAGGACAAAGTAGCCCACTTGATTGCTATCCCTTCCACAAATATTCAATCCCTCCACCATCGACAAATAGTGGCAGTCATGTGTGCCATCTACAAGATGCACTGCAGGAACTCACCAAGGTTTCTTAGGCAACACTTTCCAAACCCATGACCACTACCATCTAGAAGGACAAGAGCAGCAGATGCTTGGAAACACTACCACCTGGAGGTTTCCCTCCAAGTCACTCACCATCCTGATTTGGAAATATATCGCTGTTCCTTCACTGTCATTAGGTCAAACTCCTTGAGCTTCCTCCCTAACAGCACAGTGGATGTACCTACACCACATGGACTGCAGCAGTTCAAGAAGGCAGCTCGCCATCACCTTTTCAAGGGCAATTGGGGACAGGGAATAAATGCTGGCCGAGCCAGCAACACCCACATCCCATAAATGAATACAAAACTACACAGATCTAAATACAACATCTAGGCTGACACTCATGTACAGTACTGAGGGAGTGCTGCATTGGACATGCAGTTTTTCAGGTGAAACTTTAGACCAACATCCCATCAACCCTCTCTGAATATGAAATGGGTCCCATTCAAAGTAGAGCAGGGAATTCCTCCAGTGTCCTGGGCAAAATTTATCCTTCAACCAACATCACCAAAAAAAAAACGGATGACCCTTTTCATTAAAACAGGAGACCACAATAAAAAAATTCAAACCACTCAAAACTGATCTAATAATGTTTGTGGGATCTTGCTTTATGTGACTTGGCTGCTGAATTTCCCACATTATTACTAGTGACCATATTTATAAAGCCTCAGCTATTTTCCACTTGTTCTTCCTTCAGGCATTGGATGCATCCCATCAGACTAAATTACTACTTTAGAATTGCCAACCCTTTAAATATCTCCTCCTGATCTATTTTTATCAACAGCTGAATTAAGAAATGAAATTGTCTGTTTGGTAGAATAATGCCTATTTGTGGTTAGCTAGTTGCATATCCTGTGCTGGTTTGAATGCTGCCTGTGTCTCAGAATTGCTGGTGCAATCCAATTGAAGTTGCAGTGCAGCTGATTCCTGCTATTTCTCATTCTTCCTGATCTTTCCCTGCCTCTTTAAACAGAATTGAATCAGGAGCAAAGTCACCGTCAGTGCAAAGGTATTGCGCTGCATGACCACAAAGCTGGATCATTTACACGTTTAGGGTTTTTGTTTCTTGGTCTTTCTTCTCATACTTTAAAACTTACGGTATGAGTAACAACCTCCCCCTCCCTATCTGGTCAAACTACAGAAAACGTGACTTTCTTCAGTTCCAAGGTCAGAAAGGAAGATCTTCAGGCGATATGATATATTACTCACCTCTTTTGAAGGTTGTAATTATTCCTTCCTGGTGCAACTTCCCTTTTTTTAACATGTCTGTTGCAATAGGATTTCCGCAGTCACTAATGTTGGTCAGGGCTGATCCTCAGAGGTCAAAGGGATCATCATTAAGATATTTTCACATGACGCATCTCCTTTATGCAGACTTGCACTTGGATGGGATGAGGTCACGAGGGTTACAGAGAACATAGACCAGTACAGCACAGTACAGGCCCTTCGGCCCTCGATGTTGTGCCGAGCTTTGTCCAAAACCAAGATCAAGCTATCCCACTCCCTATCATTCTGGTGTGCTCCAGGTGCCTATCCAATAACCGCTTGAAAGTTCCTAAAATGTCCGACTCCGCTATCACAGCAGGCAGTCCATTCCACACCCCAACCACTCTCTGAGTAAAGAACCTACCTCGGACATCCCTCCTATATCTCCCACCATGAACCTTATAGTTATGGCCCCTAGTAACAGCTACATCCACCCGAGGAAATAGTCTCTGAACGTCCACTCTATCTATCCCCCTCATCTTATAAACCTCTATAAAGTCTCCCCTCAGCCTCCTCTGCTCCAGAGAGAACAGCCCTAGCTCCCTCAACCTTTCCTCATAAGACCTACCCTCCAAACCAGGCAGCATCCTGGTAAATCTCCTTTGCACTCTCTCCAATGCTTCCACATCTTTCTTATAGTGAGGTGACCAGAACTGCACACAATATTCCAAATGTGGTCTCACCAAGGTCCTGTATAGTTGCAGCATAACCCCACGGCTCTTCAACTCAAACCCCCTGTTAATAAACGCTAACACACTATAGGTCTTCTTCACGGCTCTATCCACTTGAGTGGCAACCTTCAGAGATCTGTGGATATGAACCCCAAGATTTCTCTGTTCCTCCACATTCCTCAGAACCCTGCCGTTGACCCTGTAATCCGCATTCAAAATTGTCCTACCAAAATGAATCGCCTCACACTTATCAGTGTTAAACTCCATCTGCCATTTTTCGGCCCAGCTCTGCATCCTATCAGAGTGGACAGAGTACCCTTCATCGTCCAGTACTTCCCTGGAGCAGAGAAGCTGCGGCATCTCCTCCAGAGCCTTCAACATGTCATTGATGAAGATGAACATCTCGCCAAGGCCATCCCCACACCCCCACTTCTTGCCTTCAAACAACCGCACAACCTCAAACAGACCATTGTCCGCAGCAAACTACCCAGTCTTCAGGAGAACAGTGACCACGACACCACACAGCCCTGCCACAGCAACCTCTGCAAGACGTGCCGGATCATCGACATGGATGCCATCATCTCACGTGAGAACACCATCTACCAGGTACACGCTACCTATTCTTGCAACTCGGCCAACGTTGTCAACCTGATACGCTGCAGGAATGGATGTCACGAGGCATGGTACATTGGGGAGACCATGAAGACGCTACGACAACGGATGAATGAACATTGCTCGACAATCACCAGGCAAGAGTGTTCTCTTCCTGTGGAGGAACACTTCAGCGGTCACAGGCATTCAGCCTCTGATCTTCAGGTAAGCGTTCTCCAAGGCGGCCTTCACGACAGCGCAGAGTCGCTGAGCAGAACCTGATAGCCAAGTTCTGCACACATGAGGATGGCCTAAGCTGGGATGTTGGGTTTATGTCACACTATCAGTAACCCCCACAGCTTGCCTCCTGGACTTGCAGAATCTCACTGGCTGTCTTGTACGGAGACAATACACATCTCTTTAACCTGTGCTTCATGCTCCCTCCACTCACATTATCTGTATCTTTAAGACCTGGTTGGCTGTAGAGATTCACATTCTAATCAGTATTCTGTAACTTGATTTTGTGTCTGTGTCCTGTTTGAGAGCAGATTTCCACTCCATCTGACGAAGGAGCAGCGCTCCGAAAGCTAATGGCATTTGCTACCAAATAAACCTGTTGGACTTTAACCTGGTGTTGTTAAAACTCTTACTGTGTTCTATGAGATAGCCAGTTACTTATCCAATCGGCCAAATTTCCCTCTATCTCACACCACCTTACTTTTCTTCATGAGCTGACCATGGGGAACCTTATCAAACGCCTTACTAAAATCCATGTGTACGACATCAACTGCTCTACCTTCATCTACACACTTAGTTACCTCCTCAAAGAATTCAATCAAATTTGTGATGCAAGACTTACTTACTTATGTAGCCCGCAAGAGTGCAAAGTGGAAAGGGGATGACTCAATTGGGCAAGAGCTGAAATTTTGATTTGCTGATAGCAGGTCGAGATGCAGAGATTAAGCGTGTGGCCTGGTTATGGTATGTCATGCCTCATGCCGTACTCTGGCATGTTTGTACTCTGAATATATTTGCATGCAATGAATCTCATCAGCACGGAACTGTTTTTAATAAAGTCCTACCTTCAACCTAAAGTTAGTGGCACGCGGGAATCTCGTGGCAGCACCCAGCTTGCGTTCATTTCAAAGTGGCATGCAACAGCCAGTTTTGTGTAGTTGTCTCTGAGGTCAGTGATTTTCTTTGAACTGTGTGACACGGGAGGAGGTGGCAAGAGGATGACAGCTTGAATGGAGGCTCAGGTTTGGCAAGGGTGGTGAGGAAGGAGGGAATTGCAGAATGGAGTGGTGGCATGGAGGAATAGAACAGGGATCCAAGGGAGGAGAGGGGGTGGCATCGGCGGGTGTGGAAGAGGGAAGAACCTAGTATGCTGGGTGTGGCTGGGAACAGTCAGTCAGTCAAGGCTAAAAATCGGGGGCCTAAAGGACCACGCATGGGTCCGTCTCGGTGTTGGCTGGCAGAGTCCTTACAGCACTTAAAGTTCACCCACATTTGAATTCTCCCTACTGAGTGCTTTTGGACATGTCCTTTGCAATGTATTGAAGGGCAAACCAGTTGAGCCTGAAAGTTCAGCTATGTCTCACAGAAGGCTGGGTAAAACATTAGACATTAACATAAAGAGTGAATGCCAAGACACATCATTGCTTTTTCCATAATGAAGAATGTCTCTTAATTCCCCGTAACCATCAGTGCATGCCAACCATGACATAAGGTGTGTCAGTACATTTAGTTCTCAAACTAACCTTCTCTATTAATAACGATGATTCACACACTAAGAACATGAAACATTTACATTGGTATTAATATTTAAATTTGAATATCACCTTTGTGTACATCTTATGTTAATGTCAATGGAGGTTGTGGATGTGATGCAGAGGGTCCCTGTTTGTCTAGGAGCTTGATAGTACCACAACGGCTTTCACAGTGCTGAGCGATTTCACGTGCAAGCCACCAGCACTTAAATTTTAATAGTAATCACTTGGGGAAACAGCGTAAAGAGTGAAGGTGATAACCACTTTTTTTTTCTGCTGTCGGGAGCGATGCAGCACAGTTAAAATTCCACCCTCAGCATTAACAGTTATCAACAAGATTAAACAAAGGGCATGACACCATTTCTGAAAAGATTTGGGGGGAAGATTCTCCCAAAAGTGCTGAATTGGCGAGAAAACTGGTGTAAATCACAACCTTTTTTCAGTTCAACTTCAGACAAGAATCTTCCACACTTTGTGCACTGCAAAGGTCACAATCGTGAATCTCATTAAAAGCTCAGGAGATGGGGCCTATTCACTCTGCCGATGCCCGATGGGCAGTGCCAACATGCCCCCTGGGTGTGGGCACTTTGCCCCTTGGGCAGTGCCAGGGGCACAGGCTGGCACTGCCAGGTGTCCATGCCCAGGGGGTTCCGATTGCCCACTCCTTCACTCTGGCAGGGTCTCCCGCTAGTTCCCCACAAGGGAGCTACTCTAAACCCTACTGGAGTGAAATACTCCTGGCAGGGTGGGAGATGCTATTGGGACCGGAGAATTCCGTGCCGGGCCCGATAATCACATTTAAAATACATTTTAAAAAGACTCTTCCCGCCAGTTTCCAGCGTAGTCCTGACTGCACCTGTTCTCCTGCTATGGGAAACGTGCATGCATTAGGAACGCATGCGTGAATCCCACAAAATGGCCGACACGCGATTCTCCCATCCCAACGCGCCAAAAACCATGCGAGTCGGGATGGGAGAATTGGGCTCTTGATTTCTTCATTTACATCTGTCCCACCTGTTATGATGCTTTCTGGTAATTGCATCGCCCGTCCTGTCATTAGTTCATAAGGGGTTAATCTGGTTGTCCGGTTTGTGGTAGCTCTTAATCTCATTAGTATAGTGGGCAATACCTCTGTCCACATTTTTCCCGATGTTTGTATGGTTTTAGCGAGTGCATTTTTAAGTGTTCTATTCATATGTTCCACCATTCCAGAACTCTGGGTGGTAAGGGATGTGAAATTTTTGTTTTATCCCCATTAATTGGCATACTGTTTTGACCACCTTTCCAGTGAAGTGCGTCCCTTGGTCCGAATCGATTTGTAGGGTACTCCCCATCTAGGGATTACCTCTTCTGCTAATATCCTAGCCACCGTGGTAGCAGTACAATTTGTAGTAGGGAACGCTTCTACCCAACTGGTGAACTGGTCTATAATAACCAGACAATAAGTTTTGCCATGGGATTGTGGTAATGGCCCTGTGAAATCTATTTGCAGATATTCCCAGGGTCCCTTTGGTCTCGGCTGGTGTCCCATTTTAATTTTTATGGGTCTACCAGGGTTGTGTTGCGCGCACGTCACGCATCGGTGACAGTGTCGGGCTATATCTCTTCCCATTCCTTTCCACCACCATTCTTTTCCTATATTAGTTATCATGGCCTCTGTACCCATATGCGAGAGTGTCCATGGTGTAGTTCCAATACGGTGTTTTGTATGCACTCTGGTGCTATTACCTTATCTTCCCATCTCCAAATTTTATCAGTCCCTTTCACTGCTCCCTGTGCTTCCCACTTCTCCTTTTCCTCTTTTGAGGTATCCTCATGTAAGTCCCGAATATCTATTTCGTCTCCTGTCTGTTCTGTTGCTGCTATTGGCAGCTCACCAATTGTCTCCTGTCTGTGGCTTGGTTCCCTTTGAAATTTAACCAGTCCAGGTTATCTCTTCCTGGTTCTTTCTGGTGTCCTTTAATTCTGATTACTGCGGCTTCTCTAGGTTTCTCGCTCGCTCGCTCTCAACAATGCCTCAATTCTTTGCCGGTGCTTAATAGGGGCCCCTCCCGTGGTTATGAACCCTCTTCTTCCCCATGCTGTCATGTAGTCCATGTATGACTCCGAATGCATAGCGACTATCTGTATAGATGTTCACTGTTTTACCTTCAGATAACTCTAGTGCCTGTGTGAGTGCCACTAGTTCTGCCACTTGCACGGATAGAACTCCCATCAATCCTTCCTGACCTTACTGTCTCTAATTTGTCATTCACTATTGCCCACTCTGTTCGGGGTGATCCTTCCACATATTTGTGCGACCCATCTACAAAAAGGGTCTCCTCAGCTGTTATTAAGGGTATATCCTTTATCCTACCCTCTCCTTCGTCCATGTCTATATCCTCACAATTGTGTGGCTCTCCTTCATCTAAAATCCCTTCTGCTGGGTTTTTCCCTGTATCCCTGATTATTATCACGGACTTGCTTGGAGGTAGGAGGACAGCTTCCCACTTAGCCCTTCTCATGTTTGAGACTGACCTTAGTTTTCCCGTGTTCAACATTTCCACCAAGGTGTGTTTGGTGTGAGGGATTATATTCCCTGTCATGATGACTGGCTCGCTAGCCTTTACGGCCCAGGCGGCGCAATCCAAGGTGGCTATGCACCTTGGCAGTCCGGTGACGACCGGCCCTTCTGTGGTGGAATAATACCCTATGGGTCTCTTTCTGTTGCCATGGTCCTGTGTTACCACGGCGGAATAGAACCCTCCCTCCATACTATGGATATGGAAGTCCTTATTAGAATCGGGTAATCCTAGTCCAGGGGCTGATATCAGTTCTGTTTTTAGTTTATTGTAAGCCTCTTCCTGCTCGGGTCCCCATTCTACGGGATCTAAAGCTGGTTTTCCCCCTTTGACTAGTCTTTGTTTGGGTTCTGCTCATTTTGCGAACCCTGGGATGAAACTCCGGCTATAGTTGAATAGTCCTAGCACCTTTCTGACCCCTCTTACGGTGACGGGTCGCGGCATTTGTTGTACCGCCTTCTTTCGGTCCGTTGGCATTTCTTTAAGTCCTTGGGATATAAGGTGTCCTAGGTATAGGACCTGTGTTTTCCCGAATTGTGCCTTTTTGGGCCTCACCTTTAACCCTGCAGTTTTTAATTCATTCAGTACTAAATATAAGGCTTCTTGATGTTCTGACTTGCACTCTGAAGCTATCAGGATATTGTCTACATATTGTAGGACCATACTACCCTCTGGCAGTTCTACTCTGTTTAGGATGTCACACATTATTCAATGGAATATAGTGGGGCTGTTGTGGAATCCCTGTGGTAAACGAGTCCAAGTGTACTGCTTGTCTCCCACTGTAAAGGCGAATTTGTCTTGGGATTCAGGATCCAATGGTAAGGACCAGAATCCGTTGGCCATGTCCAATACTGTGAATATTTTGTGCTCCTGTGACAGTCCATTCAGGATTGTCGAAGGGCTTGCTACAATGGGGTGCAACTTGGACGTGACTTTATTGAGTCCGGTGTAATCTATCGTGAGCCTATAGCTTCCGTCAGGTTTGCTCACTGGCCATGTTGGGGAGTTAGTGGTGCTTGTGGTTTCTCTCAGAATCCCCCTCTCCACTAACCCTTTAACTGTCTCCACTACAGCTTTCTCTGCTTCTGGTTTTATTGGGTATTGTCGGTGTGGCTTATGCTCGATCCCGGTACCTTTATTGGGTCCATTTTAGTCAAACCGGTATCTAACTTTGTTTTACCCCATACTCCAGGGACGGAAGCACAGGTGGCTCCGAACCCTCCTGTCTCTAATTCCCAATTTCTGGTGGTGACTGTGGCCACCTTAATAGTTTCGAGGTGACTTGTAAGTTTCCCTATTCTAGTTTTCCGACCATCCTGTCTTGGCCACATTAATTCTCCCTTTCCACAGTCTATCAGAATCTCATATTCTTTCATCAGATCATTTCCCATTATTGTACCCTTGTTATTTTTACACACACAAAACCTCATTGGTATATACAGATTATTTATCTCTACTAACGTGGTCTCGCTCAGGTAGGTGGGTGTTTTGTTCCCTCCTATCCCAGTCAGGTAAATCATTTTATTTGTAGTGGGTAAGGGTAGGTCGGTGACAGATATCATAGAATCATAGAATGATTCTATATGGATGCTCCTGTGTCCACTAGCATCTCACATTGCCTGCCCCCTACTAGTGCTGACACGTAAATCCTTCCCTCCTTACCCTTGTGAATGAGGGCTGCAGACCGTCAATCTTGCTGACCCCGGAGGTCCTGTAGAACATAGAACATAGAACATTACAGCGCAGAACAGGCCCTTCGGCCCACGATGTTGCACCGACCAGTTTAAAAAAAAAAACTGTGACCCTCCAACCTAAACCAATTTCTTTTCGTCCATGAACCTATCTACGGATCTCTTAAACGCCCCCAAACTAGGCGCATTTACTACTGATGCTGGCAGGGCATTCCAATCCCTCACCACCCTCTGGGTAAAGAACCTACCCCTGACATCGGTTCTATAACTACCCCCCCTCAATTTAAAGCCATGCCCCCTCGTGCTGGATTTCTCCATCAGAGGAAAAAGGCTATCACTATCCACCCTATCTAAACCTCTAATCATCTTATATGTTTCAATAAGATCCCCTCTTAGCCGCCGCCTTTCCAGCGAAAACAATCCCAAATCCCTCAGCCTCTCCTCATAGGATCTCCCCTCCATACCAGGCAACATCCTGGTAAACCTCCTCTGCACCCTCTCCAAAGCCTCCACATCCTTCCTGTAATGTGGGGACCAGAACTGCACACAGTACTCCAAGTGCGGCCGCACCAGAGTTGTGTACAGTTGCAACATAACGCTACGACTCCTAAATTCAATCCCCCTACCAATAAACGCCAAGACACCATATGCCTTCTTAACAACCTTATCTACTTGATTCCCAACTTTCAGGGATCTATGCACACATACACCTAGATCCCTCTGCTCCTCCACACTATTCAAAGTCCTCCCGTTAGCCCTATACTCAACACATCTGTTATTCCTACCAAAGTGAATTACCTCACACTTCTCCGCATTAAACTCCATCCGCCACCTCTCGGCCCAACTTTGCAACCTGTCTAAGTCTTCCTGCAAACTACGACACCCTTCCTCACTGTCTACCACACCACCGACTTTGGTGTCATCAGCAAATTTGCTAATCCACCCAACTATACCCTCATCCAGATCATTAATAAATATTACAAACAGCAGTGGCCCCAAAACAGATCCCTGAGGTACACCACTTGTAACCGCACTCCATGATGAATATTTACTATCAACCACCACCCTCTGTTTCCTATCCGCTAGCCAATTCCTGATCCAATTTCCTAGATCACCCCCAATCCCATACATCTGCATTTTCTGCAGAAGCCTACCATGGTGAACCTTATCAAACGCCTTACTAAAATCCATATATACCACGTCTACTGCCTTGCCCCCATCCACCTCCTTGGTCACTTTCTCAAAAAACTCAATAAGGTTAGTAAGGCACGACCTACCTGCCACAAAACCATGCTGACTATCACCTATCAATTCATTACTCTCCAAATAACTATAAATCCTATCCCTTATAATTTTTTCCAACATCTTGCCGACAACAGAAGTGAGACTCACCGGTCTATAATTCCCGGGGAAGTCTCTGTTCCCCTTCTTAAACAATGGGACAACATTCGCTAACCTCCAATCTTCTGGTACTATACCAGAGGCCAACGACGACCTGAAGATCAGAGCCAGAGGCTCTGCAATCACTTCTCTTGCCTCCCAGAGAATCCTTGGATAAATCCCATCCGGACCAGGGGATTTATCTATTTTCAGACCCTCCAGAATATCCTGCACATCCTCCATATCAACTGTAATACTGTCTATTCTACTCCCTTGCAACCCAGTGTCCTCCTCAGCTATATTCATGTCCCCTTGCGTGAACACCGAAGAGAAATATTGGTTCAATGCTTCACCAATCTCCTCCGGTTCCACACATAACTTCCCTCTGCCATCTATAACTGGCCCTAAACTTGCCCTAACCAACCTTCTGTTCTTGACATACCTATAGAACGCCTTAGGATTCTCTTTAACCCTATCCGCCAAAGTCTTCTCATGTCCCCTTTTAGCCCTTCTAAGCTCGCTCTTCAACTCCCTCTTAGCCAATCTAAAGCTTTCTAGTGCACTACCCGAGTGCTCACGTCTCATCCGAACATAAGCCTCCTTTTTCTTTTTAACCAACAAAGAAACTTTTTTGGTGCACCACGGTTCCCTAGCCCTACCAATTCCTCCTTGCCTGACAGGGACATACCTATCACAGACTCGCAGTAGCTGCTCCTTGAAAAAACTCCACATGTCGGACGTTCCCAGTCCCTGTAATCTCCGAGTCCAACCTATGTTTCCTAATTCTCTCCTAATAGCCTCATAATTACCCTTCCCCCAGCTAAAACCATTGGCCCGAGGTTCATGCCTATCCCTTTCCATCACTAAGGTGAACGTAACCGAATTGTGGTCACTATCACCAAAATGCACACCAACTTCCAAGTCTAGCAAGTCTGTGGTTCCTCCGGTTATGCTGTGGTCATGGATCGGGTCGGGGGTCTCCCATGCTTATTCCAACACACTGCTTCTGTGTGTCCATATTTATTGCAGTGGCTGCAATGTTTCCCACTGTTCCAAAATCTGTTCCCTTTCCGTGGAGCCCCGCAATCCCTCGCAGAGTGTCCTTGCCGGCCACAATTGTGGCAAGTCAGTTTAGACTTTGTTCCATTCCCGTTACTGTAGGCTGCTACTCTTTCTAGTCTTGTTCTTGCCTGGGATTTCTCTTCTCTCGGTACTCCGCTAGCCCACTCTACCAACTCATCGTAATCTTGGGACATAATCACTCCCATTTTTAGGGTGACCTCCTGAGCGCTAGAGAGTCCACCCTTAAAAGCCTGGATGAATGCTCTATCTCCTCGACCAGGGCACTCTTGATATACCTAGAACAACCGTTCCCCGTACTCAGAAGCTCCTTCCTCTTTTAGCTGTTTTGTTGTGGTAATTCTGCTCCAGTTAGTGGGAGCATTCCCTAATACCCTCTGAATCTCTGCTTTAAACTGGGTGAAGGATGCCTGTTGGGCATCTATCTCCGATGTTGGGGTGACTGCATGTGTCCACTGTCCCCCATTATAATCCTGTGCCGAAGGAGCGGTGGGTCCACCTGCTACCTGCCTCCACTTATCTGCTGGACAGGCTGCCCTGACCAGCTGGTGTATGTCTCTCAGGTGTAATTGGTGGCCTACCCAGATTGTGTCTAATTCTTCCCAGAATTTAGTGTTTGTGCTTCTAGGTTGTAATTTACCCAGGGAGGCTATTATTTGCTGTCTCTCACTTGGGGTGAAGGCTTTATAATTTGTCTTTGGCTACACCTCTGTTCCCCCTCGGGTTACTGGTGCTAAGTTGTGTTCTAGCGCTTCCCACTCCTCTTGGAGGAGCGGTTGGTCCCTGTTGTGCAGACTCATAAGGAGGTAGAGGAACAGTTTCCCCTCTCCATTGCTTTTCTTCTAAAACCTGGTTTTGTTTCTCCAGTTCCCTCACTCGCGATTCTAATTCTCTAATCTTTTCTTTATCTTCACTCCACTTCTTAGTAGAGGTGACTACTTGCTCAATTAGACCAGCTAACTGATGTATTAACAATACTCCTATCTTTGTCTTGTTTCTCTTTTCTTTATCTATCCACTTTCTCTGCTGCTCTAAGGTCTGAGAGGTATCCCAGCCATCCTTTTGCATCCTCTTTATTAATGCTTTCCTGTCTGTCATGTACACTTCAATGAGAGAACCTGCAGATCCCCTCTTTACTTCAATATCTGCCATTTCGCAGACTTCACTACCCCCGGTCACTATTGCCACCTTGGCAATGTGTTTTAGGCACTGTACGGCCACAATTACTTCCTAGTAAAGTGTTCTCTCTACCGTAGGGACTTCACTACCCCTGGCCACTATTACTACTCTAGCATAGTGTTTCACTACCGTCTCAGGGTTTCAATTTATACTCACAGCTTCCACTATTACCACCTCGGCAATGTGCTTCTCCACCGGAATCCGGTTTAGGTCAGAGTTGATCAAGCTCCTTTTCCGCCCTGCTTTTACAACATTGACAGTCCTGTACCCAACTTTACAAACTTTCATGCAATCAGATGGCAACTCTGTGTTTGTTCACCACTACGGAGTTTGATGTTAACCGACCTCTGCTACTTGTACTTCACAATCCTAAGTGCCCTTGGTGTCTCTTTGCCCACTTCAATTCCTGACCATCGCGTGGGGGATTTCCCCTCTTAACAGCTGGTCTAAGGCTGGGTTTTTGAGACAGGCACTACCTTGTCCTCTTGTCGGTCAGCACAAGCAACAGTTACTTATCACGATCAGCAGTTAGTACTTATCACTATATCATTTACAACAATACTTATTACTACAAATACCCTTTTAAGTTTAACCCCTTTCAAACTGTATTCTTGACCTTGTCTGACTCCCACAGATTCAGTGATCTCTACCCCAGCTTTCCGATCGTGGCCAATCGATCGGAGCTTACCTGTAATAGGATCCTAGCCGACTACGCCAATTGTTGTGGGAAAGTTCCCACTTCGGAGTCAGACTTGGAGGTTTCAACAATACAGTTTTATTTGACGAAGCTTCATGGAGAAAAGGCACTGGCACTCCACAGTGCTTTAGGCAGCTACCTTCTCTCAATTATACAATTGGAGTGGTTCATTTTTATACTTTTCAGACAATGGATAGTCCGGACATTAGCCATTTAACACATAGTTACAGTTGAGTAGGATCGATAGTTAACACATCGTTACAGCCAGACATATACAGACATTGGCTTTTAACATCACATTGTTTCCTAGAGTGGGTACATTTTCCCTATCAATGACTTAGTTTTGGTCTATACATACAGTAATTGGTTTTCCTGCATTTATGTATTCCCGTTCCCGTTTGTGGCTAACCTCTTTATCAGTCCTTATTGTCCTAGATCTGTCCTTATTTTAAAAGTGCCCCAAGCCCTGGCTGTTTCCTGTAGTATTTGTTCCCTGCATGTTTAACTTTAAATAACTGTCTGTCCTGTATGTTTCAATTTCAAGTAGCTGTCTGCACTAAAAGTCATTGCCTGTTTAATGTCTCTCTCCCAGGTAACTTTTTGTGTGCCAGGCAGCCATTTTATGTGTTATGTACCCATCTTTATGTTTTTCCCCACTTCAACCGCAAGGAACTACAAAGGGTCGTGAGGTGGGGCCACATTGGATTTGGTACTGGGAAATGAACCGGGCCAAGTGTTAGATTTGGTTGTGGGAGAGCACTTTGGAGATAGTGACCACAATTCGGTGTCTTTCATTATTGCAATGGAGAGGGATAGGTCCATACGGCAGGGCAGGGTTTATAAGTGGGGGAGGGGTAATTATGATGCGATTAGGCAAGAATTAAGGGGCATAAGTTGGGAACAGAAACTGTCAAGGAAAGACACAAATGAAAAGTGGAGCTTGTTCAGGGAACAAATACTGCGTGTCCTTGATAGGTATGTCACTGTCAGGCAGGGAGGACATGGCCGAGTGAGGGAACCATGGTTCACAAAAGAGGTTGAATGTCTTGTCAAGAAGAAAAAGGAAGCATATGTAAGGATGAGAAAACAAGGTTCAGTTGGTTCGATTGAGGGTTACAAGTTAGCAAGGAATGAGCTAAAAAAAAGGGCTTAGGAGAGCTAGGAGGGGGCATGAGAAGTCCTTGGTGGGTCGAATCAAGGAAAACCCCAAGGCTTTTTACTCTTATGTGAGAAATAAAAGAACGACCAGGGTGAGGTTAGGGCCGGTCAAGGACAGTAGTGGGAACTTGTGCATGGAGTCAGAAGAGATAGGAGAGGCAATGAATGAATACTTTTCTTCAGTGTTCACCAAGGAGAGGGGCCATGTTTTTGAGGATGAGAGTGTTATACAGGTGGATGGGCTAGAGGAGGTAGATGTTCTGAGGGAAGATGTATTAGCAATTTTGAAAAACCTGAGGGAAAATAAGTCCCCTGGGCTAGATGAGATATATCCTAGGATTCTTTGGGAGGCAAGGGATGAGATTGCAGAGCCTTTGGCTTTGATCTTTGGGTCCTCACTGTCCACGGGGATAGTGCCAGAGGACTGGAGAGTGGCGAATGTTGTTCCTCTGTTCACGAAAGGAAATAGGAATGACCCTGGTAATTATAGGCCGGTTAGTCTTACTTCGATGGTCAGTAAGTTAATGGAAAAGGTCCTGAGGGATATGACTTATGACCATTTCGAAAGATGCAGCTTAATCCGGGATAGTCAACACTGATTCATGAAGGGTAAGTCTTGCCTCACAAATTTGATTGAATTCTTTGAGGAGGTAACTAAGTGTGTTGATGAAGGTAGAGCAGTTGATGTCATATACATGGATTTTAGTAAGGTGCTTGATAAGGTCCCCCATGGTCGGCTCATGAAGAAAGTAAAGAGGTGTGAGATAGAGGGAAAGTTGGCCGATTGGATAAGTAACTGGCTATCTCATAGAAGACAGAGGGTGGTGGTGGATGGAAAATTTTCAGACTGGAGACCAGTTACCAGCGGTGTACCACAGGAATCAGTGCTGGGTCCTCTACTATTTGTGATTTTTATCAATGACTTGGAGGAGGGGGCTGAAGGGTGGATCAGTAAATTTGCTGATGACACCAAGATTGGTGGAGTAGTAGATGAGGTGGAGGGCTGTTGTAGGCTGCAAAGAGACATTGATAGGATGCAAAGCTGGGCCGAAAAATGGCAGATGGAGTTTAACCCTGATAAGTGCGAGGTGATTCATTTTGGTAGGACAAATTTGAATGCGGATTACAGGTAGGGTTCTGAGGAACGTGGAAGAACAGAGATCTTGGGGTTCATATCCATAGATCTCTGAAGGTTGCCAC
Organism: Mustelus asterias; assembly: GCF_964213995.1. Classification (NCBI taxonomy): domain Eukaryota; kingdom Metazoa; phylum Chordata; class Chondrichthyes; order Carcharhiniformes; family Triakidae; genus Mustelus; species Mustelus asterias. The sequence continues at coordinate 68,685,485 of NC_135815.1, read as the reverse complement.
TCAAGTGGATAGAGCCGTGAAGAAGGCCTATAGTGTGTTAGCGTTTATTAACAGGGGGTTTGAGTTGAAGAGCCGTGGGGTTATGCTGCAACTATACAGGACCTTGGTGAGACCACATTTGGAATATTGTGTGCAGTTCTGGTCACCTCACTATAAGAAGGATGTGGAAGCATTGGAGAGAGTGCAAAGGAGATTTACCAGGATGCTGCCTGGTTTGGAGGGTAGGTCTTATGAGGAAAGGTTGAGGGAGCTAGGGCTTTTCTCTTTAGAGCGGAGGAGGATGAGAGGCGACTTAATAGAGGTTTATAAGATGATGAGGGGGATAGATAGAGTGGACATTCAGAGACTATTTCCTTGGGTGGATGTAGCTGTTACTAGGGGGCATAACTAGAAGGTTCATGGCGGGAGATATAGGAGGGATGTTCGAGGTAGGTTCTTTACTCAGAATGGTTGGGGTGTGGAATGGACTGCCTGCTGTGATAGTGGAGTCGGACACTTTAGGAACTTTCAAGCAGTTATTGGATAGGTACATGGAGCACACCAGAATGATAGGGAGTGGGGTAGCTTGATCTTGGTTTTGGACAAAGCTCGGCACAACATTGAGGGCCGAAGGGCCTGTACTGTGCTGTACTGTTCTATGTTTCTATGTTATGTGAATGTAACCCATTCCATCAAGCAAACCAATCTCCCATCCATTGACTCTGTCTACACTTCCCGCTGCCTCGGCAAAGCAGCCAGCATAATTAAGAACCCCACCCACACTGGAATTCTCTCTTCCACCTTCTTCCATCATGAAAAAGATACAGAAATCTGAGGTCACGAACCAACCGACTCAAGAACAGTTTCTTCCCTGCTGCCATCAGCCTTTTGAATGGACCTACCTTGCATTAAGTTGATCTTTCTCTAAACCCTAGCTATGACTAACACTATATTCTGCACTCTCTCCTTTCCTTTTCTTTGAAAAGTATGTTTTGTCTGTATTGCAAGCAAGAAACAATACTTTTCACTGTATATTAATACATGTGACAATGATAAATCAAACCAATTTCTAACCCTTTCCCCTTTCCTTGGTCATGCTCCACTCACCTTGTACTGCACCTATTCTCAAGCGCTGGCTGGCATTTTCAGGCACATCATGGCGGCACAGTGGTTAGCACTGCTGCCTCACAGTGCCAGGGACCCAGGTTCGATTCTCGGCTTGTGGAGTTTGCATGTTCTCCCTGTGTCTGCGTAGGTTTCCTCTGGGTGCTTCGGTTTCCTACCACAGTCTGAAAGACGTGCTGGTTAGGTGCAATGACCTGGACAGGCGCCGGAGTGCGGCGACTACAGGAATTTCACAGTAACTTCATTGCAGTGTGACTTACGTGTGACTAATAAATAAACTTTAAACTTTTAAGTGGACAATGCATCGGCAACACTGTTAATTGGGTGGAGTCAACCTCACCAGGTGGTCACGACTTGCGTGCAGTCGTGAATATGAATGTTCTAATTTCTCACTGGTGGGGAATTTAATTTGGAGGGGAACTTAGTTCCTGGGAGATGGCCTTTTAATGAGCATGTATGACATACTAATGCATGCAAAAAGACTTTCCAGAATTGTTCGTCAGTGATCTTGGCCAATCTATGAAGTATCAAGAAACATAATTGCTAAAGTTTAACCCAACATCGGGAAACTGATATTTGGCCTCATGCCACATTAATTTCCCGTGTCCACCTAGCTCCCCACTGCTGACAGGCAAAGATTCATCCTTCTGTGTCATCTTGGCCAGAACCTATGGTGACACCATACCCAAACTGTTTTATTTCCCTTCCAGTTCGCTCTGTTTGTGATTAACTGTAAAATTAAGATAGAGTTGAAACAGATTTCGCCCTCTATCTCCATTTGCACTCACTGTTTAACTTGAACAGATTGGGCAATATAATCATAAAGCGAATTAGAATCAGACTGAATTGAGGTTGATCAATTTTAATGCCCTGTATAATTTGGTTCTTGTTTTAGTTTTGTAACTCGATCACTGTTGTGTTCTTTAGGCTCTGGGGAATCATGAATTTGACAATGGTGTGGAAGGTCTCCTGGGCCCCTTTCTTCAGAACGTTTCCTTTCCAGTGCTGAGTGCGAATATCAAAGCAGACCAATACTTATCCCCAAATCTCATGGGCTATTATCATCCTTATACAATCCTACAAGTCAATGGGCAGAAGATTGGTGTGGTCGGATACACCACCAAAGAAACACCAATACTTTCAAGTTCAGGTAGGTACTGATTGAAACTGAGCTTCACTGTCTACTGGAGCTTTGAAATGGGCAACAATTAATTTTTTATTTATATATTCCAGGCCCACATCTAATCTTCGGTGATGAGATTCAAGCTGTGCAACGTGAAGTTAACAAACTCACAACTCTGGGGGTTAACAAGATTATCGCCCTGGGTCATGCAGGATTCGAAACAGATAAAGAAATTGCAAAGAAAGTGAGAGGGGTTGATGTTGTAGTGGGAGGACATACCAACACTTTTCTTTACACAGGTAAACATCTCAAACAACTCCTCTATCAGTTCTGCCAAAGTTAGAGAATTTTACAGCACAGAAGGAGGCCATTTTGTGCATTGCACCAGGGCCAGTTGTTTGAAAAAGTTCTCAGTTAGTCCCATTCTCAGTCATACTCTTCCCCCATTGACCAGCAAATTAATCACCTTCAAGATTAACGTAAATTCTCTTTTGAGAGTTTCTATTGAATCTTCTTGAATCTCCCCACCTCCGCAACTCCCCCAGCTCTGCACCCTGACCACTGTACCCAATCCACCTTTAGTCAGTCAAATATTTGTTATGCATCGCAGCCCAACATCACAGAGAAGATTGTGGATGAATTCAACGTGGAAAGTTCTTGGTAAAAGGTAGATTAATCTATTTTCTTATTGTCAAGAAGCTAGGAACTGGGGAGAAACCACAAGATCTTGGGCCCCAAACACACACAGCACTTAAAGCCAATGGATAGTTATAAAGAATAATTAATTCAACAGGCTACTGGAATGTTGCATTTATTTTAAATGGAATATAAAGGAGTGGAAGTTTTGTTACAGCTGTACAGGGCTCTGATCAAACTCTATTTAGAATTGCATTCAGCACAATCGGGAAGGATATATTTGCCTTGGAAAGAATGCAGTACAGATTCACCAGAGTAAGAACTTAGCTAAAAGGCGGTTGGATAAACTTATGATGTGGAGATGAAAATGTCTAAACTGAGATGGATAGATTTTTGCTTATGGAACTCGGGTAGAGAAATAACCACGATCTATTCGAACGGTGCAACAGGCTTGAGGAACTAAATGATCCTTTGTTCCGAGAGGTGGACTTACAATGAAACACACAGGGCCCCGGTCCAATACTGAGAGATTACTGTGGGAGCACCAATCCGAGCCTGGTAGCTCTGAATTTGCGTGGATTTCGGGGAGTAGCGACACTACATGACCAGAGGTCAGGGCTGAGAAGACAGAGGACTGTATGTTAACCAGACTGGTGAGGGCAAGTCCGTCAAATGAGGGTGAGAGCAGAGGCCAGGGTGTGGTAAACCACTGTTAGCTTATTGCCTGTGTGTGACGTGTCTGGACATGCCCCTGCCGGCCCTGCCCGGGACTCCTCCCCCCTCCTGGTCCAGGTATAAAGGTGACTGCTCCCCACCCCCCTGCCTCAGTCTGGACCAGTTCATCGGCATGGGTGTGCTCCAAGTCTTTTGCTAATATAAGCCTATTTGTTCTTGCATACAAACTAGTCTTTGCTTGATTGATGGTGCATCAATTTTATTAGCAAATGTTTTGGGATGGAGCAGATACTGAAACCCGACAAACTCGAATTGGACCCTCAAGCTGTAGGAGCCTCTAACAGCTTCAATCACTGCCTGCGATGTTTCGAAACTTTCCTCACCTCCTCCTCTGTCGTCCGGACCGAAACCGACAAGCTATACGTGCTCCACGCCCGGGTAAGCGATCAAGTATTCTCGATGATTAAAGACGCTGAAACTTACAAGGATGTGATCGAACTTTTAAAAGGCCAGTACAACAAACGGTCTAATGAAATCTACGCCAGACATCTTCTGGCTACTCGCAGACAACAGCCAGGAGAATCAGGTGATGAATTCCTGCGTGCGTTGCGAGCACTTGGCAGGGCCTGCAACTGCAAGGCCGTAACAGCCGCCCAAAGCACTGAGGACTTAATCAGCGATGCCTATGTCATGGGTATCAGGTCAAACTATATCCGACAACGACTGCTGAACAGGGTGGGCTGGACTTACAAAAGACTGTGGCGCTTGCCGACTCGTTAGAGGTGGCCTTCCGTAATCTCGGCCTACACCCCCGACCACAGGGGCGCATCGTGGACACCGCGGCCGCCGCCACCTCTTTATTCGGGAGGGCCGCAGGCCTACGTCACGCCACGTCCCACCAATGGCCCGACCGCTGCAGCAGTCTCCGGAGGCCCGAAGTGCTACTTCTGCGGCCTGGGGAAACACCCCCGACAACGCTGCCTGGCGAAGGATGCGATCTGCACCGGGTATGGAAAGAAGGGCCATTACGTGAAGGTATGCAGAGCGAAATCGACCTCCAAGCCCAGTAGCGCCGCGTGCGACCCCGCGGGGCCGCCATCTTGGGTGCCTCGAGTAGGACCACCAGCTACAACCCCAGGGGGAACGGACAAGTACAGAGGGAAAACGCGACAGTCTGGAAGACTGTTTTACTAGCTCTGAGATCTAAAGGTCTTCCAGTCACCCGCTGGCAAGAAGTCCTCCCTGATGCACTACACTCGATTAGATCACTCCTTTGCACAGCTACTAATGCTACCCCTCATGAAAGAAGGTTTGTTTTCCCCAGGAAGTCCTCCTCGGGGACCCCACTACCGTTGTGGCTGACGTCCCCAGGTCCTGTCCTGCTCCAGAAGCACGTGAGGACCCATAAGTTCGACTCCCTGGTCGAAAGGGTCCAACTCCTCCATGCCAACCCCCAATACGCCTATGTGAAGTACCCTGACAGGCGGGAGGACACGGTCTCTATTCGAGACCTGGCACCCGCAGGTGCCCCAGGGACCACTACGACCCACAACCCCACACCCCCAACCCCCAACGTTGTCCATACAGCACCAGGGCCACAGCACGCCCCCCCCCTAGCCACCATATACAGCATGCCTGAGCCCCAAAAGCTGCCACCACGCACCTGACAATCTGAGGGGACTACAGACGACTCGAGCGACTACGACCTGGCGCCTGATCCAACACCGCGGCCACCGGAACCAACACCACAACCAGCACTACGGCAGTCGCAGCGGCAGATCAAGCCCCCAGAGAGACTAAATTTGTAATTCTGTAAATATCGTTCCACCCACCTCACCCCCGGCGGACTCTTTTTTTAAAAACAGAGGGTGAATGTGGTAAACCACTGTTGGCTTATTGCCTGTGTGTGTGACATGTCTGGACATGTCCCTGCCGGCCCTGCCCGGGACTCCTCCCCCCCCCCCCCCCCCCCCTCCCCGGGTCCAGGTATAAAGGCGACTGCTCCCCACCCCCCTGCCTCAGTCTGGACCAGTTCATCGGCATGGGTGTGCTAATAAAAGCCTATTTGTTCTTGCATACAAACTAGTCTTTGCTTGATTGATGGTGCATCACAGGGTAAGCCAGATAAAGCCAACAGCAGCCAGCTAGGAGCATACTAGGTCATCGAGGGTCAAGGCCCGGCCACCTGAGCGAGAGCTGAGCAGTTGTGAGGTACGACCCCAGCTCCACACACTCCGAGTCGTGGCCGCTGAGCGGGCAAGACTACCCACTAACATCACCTCCTGTTCCCATGGGTTTTCGGTCTTTGTGGTCACCATTCACTCGAATCAGTGGGCACGACCTCTCCAGCCCTCCCCCTCAGCTGGCCTCCTGATTGCTGGCCAGCGATCAGGAGGCCAGCAGTGCAGGGCCAGTGTGCATGCGCCGATTTCGAAGCGCATGCGTGGTGGCCCACTCAGTGCAATGCTGCCGGCCTCTCCGGCGGGAATAAGCCTGGCCACTGATATTTGGAGTGAATGACGCTAGTGCACTCTGCAGTGCACAGAGTGTGGGAGATACATTTTGAAAAACCCAACGGGATTTACTCCAGTTTTTACGTGAATTTGACACTTAGAATTTTTTTGGGAGAATCACCCCCAATATTTTTCTTGCGATCCTGTAACATTTAATGTATTGCCTTGTGAAACTGAGAGAAATTTTGGAATATTGATTGCAGAGTGAAGAGCTGAAGGGACCATCAGAGCTGTGAATAGATCAGTCAGTGTTACTGGGTTGGAGTGGTGAATTGTTTGAAAAGGCATTGCTGTAAGCATTAGGAGTGTACATTTGAATGGGATAAAGGGGGAGGTGGTTAGATGGGTGGAGAACTGGCTTGGTCATAGAAGACAGAGGGTGGTAGTGGAAGGGTCTTTTTCCGGCTGGAGGCCTGTGACTAGTGGTGTACCGCAGGGCTCTGTATTGGGACCTCTGCTGTTTGTGATTTATATAAATGATCTGGAAGAAGGAGTAACTGGGGTGATCAGTAAGTTTGCGGACGACACAAAACTGGCAGGACTTGCAGATAGTGAGGAACATTGTCAGAGGCTACAGAAGGATATAGATAGGCTGGAAATTTGGGCAAGGAAATGGCAGATGGAGTTCAATCCTGATAAATGCGAAGTGATGCATTTTGGTGGGAATAATGTAGGGAGGAGCTACACGATAAATGGAAGAACCATAAAGGGTGTAGAGACACAGAGGGACCTGGGTGTGCAAGTCCACAGATCTTTGAAGGTGACGTCACAGGTGGAGAAGGTGGTGAAGAAGGCATATGGCATGCTTGCCTTTATAGGACGGGGCATAGAGTATAAAAGTTGGGGTCTGATGTTGCAGATGTATAGAACGTTGGTTCGGCCGCATTTGGAATACTGCGTCCAGTTCTGGTCGCCACACTACCAGAAGGACGTGGAGGCTTTGGAGAGAGTACAGAGGAGGTTTACCAGGATGTTGCCTGGTATGGAGGGGCTTGGTTATGAGGAGAGATTGGGGAAACTGGGGTTGTTCTCCTTGGAAAGACGGAGGATGAGGGGAGACTTAATAGAGGTGTATAAAATTATGAAAGGCATAGATAGGGTGAACGGTGGGAAGCTTTTCCCCGGGTCGGTGGTGACGTTCACGAGGGGTCATAGGTTCAAGGTGAAGGGGGGGAGGTTTAACACAGATATCAGAAGGACATATTTCACACAGAGGGTCGTGGGGGCCTGGAATGTGTTGCCGGGCAAGGTGGTGGAGGCGGACACACTGGGAACGTTTAAGACTTATCTAGACAGCTATATGAACGGAGTGGGAATGGAGGGATACAAAAGAGTGGTCTAGTTTGGACCAGGGAGCAGCGCGGGCTAATTGTTCTTTGTTTCTCGTTTCAAGGCTTCATTCTATGATCATCTTGCTGGTGCCAGTACAGAGCGAGACTGCGGATAGTTGGGAACCTGTCTCGGGGGCAGGGAATTCATATGGTGTTCGTGGAAGTGGAAATGACTAGGGTTGGGAAGCATTTTCCGATCGGGGCCATTGTGATCTCCTGGACTCGTTTCGATCGCCTCAGGGGGTCGGAGAGGAATTTCCCAGATTTTTTTTCCCCATATTGGCCCTGGGGTTTTTCACTCTGGGTTTTCGCCTCTCCCTGGAGATCACATGGTCTGGAATGGGGGGGTGGGGGTGAGTTAATAGGTTGTAATGAACAAAGCATCGTAGCTGTGAGGGACAGCTCGGTGGATAGGATATTGGTATGTAGATAGGCTGGAAAATTGGGCGGGGATCCTGGATTCAGGATTCAATCCTGGACCGGGGAGCGGCGCGGGCTTGGAGGGCCGAAGGGCCTGTTCCTGTGCTGTATTGTTCTTTGTTCTTTGGGAGTGATTGGAAAGAATAATTTGATGGTTAAAACAACGACCTGAAAATAAGGCTCTACTTTGGAAATTCATTGAGCCCAAAGCAAGTTCCCTTATCGCCCGCTATCCACCAAGCTAATATCAAGCTTTATCATTATTCGCTAAGTGTGAGGGCCAGGCATGACCCAGCATGCTTTTCGGGGAGCAATGAGGCACCTCGATCCAAGACCAGGGCAGAGAGTGAGAGGGCTGGTTGGCAACCAGATTGGAGAGGGCAAGAGCAGAGGCCAGGCCAAAGAGAGCCAGCAACAGCAGTCAGGCACCCAGCCAGAAGCGCACACAATTGTCAAGGCTCACCACCTGAGCAGTCAGGAGGTGTGAGGGCCTGGCAGGCGCCAACTGGTTTTTGGAGAGCAGCCAGACAACTCTACCAGAGGCCAGGGCTGAGAGTGAGGGGCACTGGGCAACAGGACCGGAGAGGATGAGGCCGCCAACTTGGGGCAAGCCAGATAAAGCCAGCACCAGCTAACCATTGAGCCACCAACACACTTGTGAGCTCAGATCATCGAGGGGAGTAGCTGCAGTGGCGACTCAATCCCCAGACCAGGGCTTGGGCAGGTGAGGGAGAGGCCCTCACTGGTGGGTGGTTTGCCACATCATCAGGGGGTGGGATGTGACCTCATGAAGCCCTTGCCAAGGAGAGTGTGGGGCCCCCAAAAGTATAAGGCTGCCTTTGTTCCTATGTAACAGTCTCCAAACCAACATGAAGTTACACAGGTGGAGTTCCTGTTTGATGGTATGTTCTCTCCCCATGTGGAGTGGGTAATTGGGACCAAACCTTCCCAAATTGATAGAACTTAGTCTAATCAAAGGCCTAGGAATTGTATGTGCAAGGCTACAGCTGACTTTTAAATCAAGTAACGCCCAGCTCACAGTGATATGTCTCCTGCCCCATGTGGGCCAAACAGCATCAGCAGTTGGGGCGGCACGGTAGCACAGTGGTTAGCACTGCTGCTTCACAGCTCCAGGGACCTGGGTTCAATTCCCGGCTTGTCTGTGTGAAGTTTGCACATTCTCCTCGTGTCTGCGTGGGTTTCCTCCGGGTGCTCTGGTTTCCTCCCACAGTCCAAAGATGTGCAGGTTAGGTTGATTGGTCATGCTACTATTGCCCCTTAGTGTCCTGGGATGCGTAGATTAGAGGGATTAGCGGGTAAAATATGTAGGGATATGGGGGTAGGGCCTGGGTGGGATTGTGGTCGGTGCAGACTCGATGGGCCGAATGGCCTCTTTCTGTTAGTGATTTCTATGAGCGGTTTCGTCGACTTAACCTGGTTCAGATATCAGATCATCGAGGTGGACATAGTTGGTTCATTTTCGTCAGGCATGCCACCTTGGAGTGAACCGATTCCTAAAGAGTCTGTCCTCAAAGGAGGATAATCACTATTGTTTAATTTTAATATTATCTGCACTTTCTAATGTCACAGGTTATTTAATATTCACAATGTTTGTACGGTTTATATTGGGCCAAGTCTTGCTGTTAGGTAGACATTTCCCTCAGCTATCAGCTCAAGGGAAATATTTCCAGCAAGTTGCTGCAAGTGTGAGCTAATAATGTGTCAAGGGCAGTGGGACATCTGGGACCTTGGTGAATGATAGGGCAAAGAGTGAGATTTGAGGATTGGAAAATAAATAGAGGACCAATAGAGACACAGGATGATGCAGAGGTTAAAGCAGGTACAGAAAAAATATATAAAGAGAGGAAAGAAAGATTGGAGTAAGAGAGAAGAGAAAAAATGTGACATTTGAAATTTTAAAAATTGCTAACAACATTTTACAAAGTGCATGTGTTATGATCTGGTGCATGTTAATTGCCATACAGACCAAATCTCAAATGGAAACTAGCCTACGTATCGCAACTCTTCTTTTTGGTTTTTTTAATAATGAGAAGGGACATTTACGCTGAATTCTGAAGCCACAAATTCTTGTAACATTTTTGAGGATTTTGAATATTAAATTAAAACATGTATTAACAAAAAACTTAAACACACAAGATTTCATTTACAGAGTTAAAATTAGATTTACAGAACATTCCCCAAAAAGGATTTCCTACTTGGTTAGACTCTCAAAATGAACACCCCTTGAGACAACAATCCTTTCTGTTTAACTTTAAAAAGTTCAGTGGTATGACCACAAGACAAACCCACTGTTGGTGCAGAGAAGGAATATTACAGAGTTTCTCAGCTCCCTCTCTGCTGTAGAAATTCAAGTCACTTTGAAACAAAACCCTGCTTTCTGAGAAAGCAGACGGACACTTTTCTGGGTGGACTGGATAGAAGGCTGCTCACTTTTCCAGCACAGAATGATCTCCATGAGCTCTCACATGGCCACTCCCATACAGTTTTCACATCTCTCCTTAAGCAGTTTTTCCTTATTTCCTCTTCATTCCATTGTCCTTATCCTCCTTAGAAACTCACCTTTCCCAGGAAATCAAAATCTATTATGTTCTCCCCACTGCTCCCACTTTCGGTAAAATAAAATGTAATAACCTTGCTTTACTTATTTATAAGGCCAGATTCTCCAACATCATCTGCGGCTGGGATTCTGCGGTCCCGAGGCTGTAAACAGAGATTTGGCTGAGCACCAAATTCTCCAGTCTCGCAGCGGTGGTGGGGTGTGAGAGACCAAAGTCAGCCATGATCTTTTCCAAGTTGTAAGCCCTTTAACTTTAACAACGAAAAATCCAAATCATCCCTTATTTCCCAGTGCAAGTTCCTACCCATGGTTTAACCACCTGTAGAGAATTCCATTTGGCCACATTTACTTTGAGTGCGTCCCTCTCACATCACTTTGACTAAATTAGTCTCTTTTTCTATCTCTGTCTCTCACATACACACACACATTTAACCCTAAAAATATGAAAAATAATAACATCTTCACACATGCATTTTTTTTTAATTTATTCATTTGTGGGACATGGGCATTGCTGGCTGGCCAACATTTATTGCCCATTCCTAGTTGCCTGAAGGCAGTTGAGAGTCACATGTAGGCCAGACTGGGTAAGGACAGCAGACTTCCTTTCCTAAAGGACATTAGTGAACCAGATGGGTTTTTCTGACAATCGACAATGGTTTCATGGTCATCAGTAGATTCTTAATTCCAAATATTTTTCAGCAGTGGCGGGATTTGAACCTGGGTCCCCAGAACATTAGCTGAGTTTCTGGATTAATAGTCTAAGGATAATATAATTATGCCATTGCCTCCCCTAACTCACACGTATCTCCATTTCTCCAGCTCGCTGGCTGATTAGCGCATCAATAATTGTGAGCATCATTCACATGCTATTTTCCAAAAACATTTGACCCATTGACTCCTTCATCAAGAAAATGTTACATGTGTGATGATTTGAACCGGATTATAATATTTTATGAAATCTGTTTTCATCTCAATGGAACCTTTATTTGGGAAAGGGGAAGAGTGGATGTACCTTCTGAGGAACCGGAAAGATGGACAATTGTGGTTCAATAAAATTGATAAACCCTAAATCCAACTCTTGGGTGCTGCTGAAAAGTTGACTTATTTGTTTTCTCCTGCGGTTTTAATATGATGCTGTTTCATCATTTACTTCAACCCCATTTTAAGAGAATCAGCACCTTGATATCAACTGCTCATCCCCCCCGCCCCCGGCCCCCTCCCCCCCCCCCCCCCAAACACACATCATGTAGTAAAGATAACTTCAAATTGTTGCTGCTGAAACAGAAACAAAAGTGACAATATTAGAAATAAATGACCAAATATTCTCTCTCCTAATCCCAGAGAGAAAAGCAGTTAGCTTCTAACCAATATTTATTCCTCCACCTAAAACAGATTTGTTCTTTGAGAGGGATACGGTCCCCGGAAGGGTCAGGGGTTTTAGTTCAGTCGGGCAGCATGGTCGGTGGAGGCTTGGAGAGCTGAAGGACCTGTTCCTGTGCTGTAATTTTCTTTGTTCTCTTTGTTCTTTGCCTGAAGGCAGGTCTGATCTGCATCAAGGGTAGGACAAGGAAAGGTTCCCTGAATCTACCCCAGCTGGAATGGAGATCGAACTCTGTGCCTTTGACACTAATCTGATCTGCACCAACCAACCAGCCCCCAAGGAGTCTGAGTTGCTGAGGCAGTGCACATTTTTCAATGCATGTTGTAGCCTGGAGCTATGAATAGTGATGATAAAGCTTGAATTTGTTTCCATCACATGGCTGCTATTTAGCTGTATAAATGCATCTTCCCCGGCCAACATCAAGTCCTGGAGTGAGACTTCAACCCAGCGCTTCAGGCTCCGAGGCCGGGGAACTGCCCACTGTGCCACGGGATTTTATTGTCATTATTATATTGCTGTTTGTGGCATTGCGCTGTAGACAATTTGGCTGCCATGTTTCCTACATTACAATTTACACAAGTATTTGACTGGCTGTGCAAGACTTTGGAATATCAAAAGTGACAATATTAGAAATGAATGACCAAATATTCTCTCTCCTAATCCCAGAGAGAAAAGCAGTTAGCTTCTAACCAATATTTATTCCTCCACCTAAAACAGATTTGTTCTTTGAGAGGGATATGGTCCCCGGAAGGGTCAGGGGTTTTAGTTCAGTTGGGCAGCATGGTCGGTGGAGGCTTGGAGAGCTGAAGGACCTGTTCCTGTGCTGTAATTTCCTTTGTTCTCTTTGTTCTTTGCCTGAAGGCAGGTCTTCCATCATTTTCCTGATGTTTACAGGGAATTGTTAACTTGTTTCATTGGCTGTCAAATCAGGGAATAAATACCTGTCAGACATTGAGGAAAGCATTCAGAATCCTCACCCTTGTACATCGAAACAATAAGGTACAAAAACAAGAGCGTTTTGCTAAATCTTTACAAATCACTAATTAGACCCGAGCTATTTATTGGTCCAATGTTGGACTCCATACTTTAGAATGGATAAAGCCTTCAGTACAACAGCAGATTGATTCAACAGGAACCAGGGATGAAAGATTTTAGTTCAATGTTGAGGCTAGAGAAGTTGGGATTCTTTTCCTTCAAGCAATGGTTAAGGAGAGAGTGAATAGAGGGATACAAACGGATGGTCTAGTTAGGAACACATGATCGGTGCAGGCTTGGAGGGCCGAAGGGCCTGTTCCTGTGCTGTATTGTTCTTTGAGAGATTGAATAGAAAATGAAGGGTTTTGATCAAGAGAAAATGGTTCCACCGAGAAGGCGATTGGTAACTCGAGGATGATTTTAAATAATGGGCAGAGAAGATGAGGAGAATTTGTTGGTGTTTTTTTTTACAGCTGTTATGGTCAAGATTGCATTTCCAGAAATGATGAAAGCAGATTCATCAATAACTTTCAAAAGGGAATTGGATCTATATTGAAATGAAAAATTTACAGAACTTTGGGAGAGTGCAGAGTGTTGGGATATTTAGAAAGTTCGTCCAATGAACCGACACAGGCTTGATCAGCTCAATGTGCTGGACAATTCTATGACTAAGGTCAATAAATTGGTCCTTGCCTATCTTCTCTACTTATTACATTGTATGTTTTAACCCAACAGGCAAGGCTCCTTCCAATGATGTCCCAGTTGGTCCTTATCCCTACATTGTACATTCAGACGACGGCAAAGACGTTCCTGTCGTACAGGCCTACGCTTACGGAAAATACCTTGGACATCTGAAGGTGACATTTGATGAGAAGGGACTGGTGACCAAAGCAAAGGGAAATCCAATATTGTTAAACAGCAACATTCCTCAAGGTAATATGACAAGTAGACATTGCAATGAATAATCTCCCTATCAATGACAAAAATTGAATTTTTGAAGCAACTTTTCATAGCTTTTTGAACCATGACACAATGCAATGAAAAGAATTTAACCGGATTGGATACAAATGCTGATTGATGCTCAGTACAACTGGAGGAGGCTGGACTGTTGTCTCATGCAGTAACCATTCAAATTTCCCTCAGTTTTCTATCCAATCATTATATTTATTATTGATCCTCATAAAATCAATCATGTTATTTTCTTTGTGTTTGTATTTAAGATGCATGATCTAAAGATGGCAGTCTCAACTCCTACACAATTGTTGCTCTTTATTATAATGTGTATAAAAATAGCTTATTCTACTCCAGAACTTCCAGCTGAATAAATCCTTTGAGGAACTGGACTAGAATTGAGGAGACTGCTTTGTTGACATTCCCATAATGCATTACTTGCATCGAGAGTAGTGCCTGACGCTGTGTCCAGTGTCGGCCTTGACTCTTTGGTCCCATTCCCGCCTGTGAATCAGAAGCCTGTGGGTGCATGTCCACTCCAGAGGCTTGAGTGCATTAACCAAGCTAACACCTCAGTGAAAGAAAGAAGTAAACCAATACATCGCTATGTAGTGTGTCACATGATTACTTGGTGACATCAGAGACATTTGGGAGATTTTTTTCTCTCTTCCATCCTGGACTGTAAGCAAACAGCACCTATCTAATAAAGCTTCACTAACTGGTTAAATAACCCACCGCGTGGCAACCTTTTTATTATTTTATATTTGCTGTTAAAGTGAGCTGACCATTTTAATACACAACAGTAAAAGACAAAATTGGTGACAAAGATGGTGAAAATAGTTAGAAGGAATAATTCAGACCTGGACCTTGAGTTAAGGATTTATTTTCAGGAGACCACTCCACCATCAATTGGAGTGCAGTAAATCTGGTTGTTGGAAATGGACTTATAGCCTTTGCTAAGGGTGTACATCAATTTTAAAATGGATAAAAAGCACTCTGGACCATTCCCTAATTTTTTTAACTTCACTGCAACCTTGGAAGCATTCAGAATCGGAGCAGGAAAAGAAAAACATTTCTTCAGCCAGCATGTCGCCAGTGATATTGGCTGATTTAAACAATCAGTGGGCTCCGAGAAAATGAGCAAAGTGCGAAAATAAGAGCGTAGGCTGTGTAGAAACAACTTCACTTACTGAAGCTGGGGGGTCTTTTCCAGCAGCTGCCTTCATACGTGGCAGGTTGCAGCATCGGGTCCTCAAACTCAGTGAGAGAGAGAGAGAGAAACCGACTTTTGGGGTAGTCACTACTCAATAAGGAAAACAAGTAACGCAATTGTAACCAAGATTAAGCAGGACTAAAGCTGAAATCTCCTGGTTTTGAAACAGGATGTTTGAAAAAAAAACAGAATGAGAAAATGTCTTCTTCAAGCTACAGTCCAAAAAAAAGAACATTTTAAAGAAACAAAGAAAAGAAATAATACAAATTAGGTTGGAAGAGAAAATAAATCAAACAAGAGGAAAAGTTAAAGAAAGTACTACAATTTAAGAATTGATAACCGTGATGGCAGAAGCAGATGGCATTATGCGAGTACTTATGAAGAGAGATTTCAATACTCCTTGCTGCAAACAGGATACCGGATGAAATTAAAGTAGTGACTTTCCTGATTGTAATAGGATGGAAAACCTATTATAAAATCTTGTTCCTCCTGCTAAACCTGGTTCAAAGACATACGAAGCATTGACTAAGACTCTTGAAGAATACTTCTCGCCCAAAGCTTTACTCATAGCGGAGAGATTCAGATTTCATCAACGGAGCCAAGATGAAGGTGAAATATTCCACAATTTGTATCTGTACTACGGAAACTAACAAAGAGTAATGAATTTGGCCCGACCCTTGAAGACACTCTGAGACAGATTTGTTTGTGGACTTTGAAATGAAGCTATTCAAACACGATTGTTCACCAAATGCTCTTTAACATTAAAACTTGCTGGTGAGCTAGCAGTGTCCACGGAATTGGCCACTAAATAAACTTCCCAAATCAGAGCTGGTGTCTAAATACACAAGATGAATACTGAGGAAACAGTATCTATCAACACACAAGCATGCCACAGGTGTACCCAGGTGGGGCATTCTCCACAGGGAATGTTGGTGTCGAAAAAACAAATGTTGCAACTGTGGCAAAAAAGGTCACACAACCAAGACCAGACAGAATCCTCAAACCTCAAACAAGGATAAACACAAGAATACACCCAAATTTACACAAAAGGTCTATAGAATAACTGAAAGCTATGAAGGATTCCCAGGAAGATACATGTGTATATGGAGATCGAGGAACTAAAACTTGGTGTATTTTAGATACAAGGCAATACACAGAGATTGTGCGTCTATCCGAAACAGAATGGGAACAAAATAAAAATGGAAGTAGATATGGGAGCCTCTGTATTTCTTATCTTTGACAAAATCTCCAGAATGTACCATTACAGAGAGTGATGAAAATCTCTTGATTCCAAAAACTATACTCGGGGCTTCCTGTCCTGAGAACTTGCGTGGAATGGTTCCAGTGACGAGTTATATCATGGTGCAGGTTGAAACAAATGGTCAATCTGAAAAATTGCCATTACATGTTGTGAAAGGAAATTTTCCTGCACTTTACAGAAGAGCATGGTTAAACAAAATCAAACTAAATTGGCAAGCATTTAACCAATTGATTGATGGAAAGAATAGATTACAGAAAGTCTTAGAAGAATACAAGAAGGTATTTGAAAATGCTTTAGGGGAAATGACAGGAGTCGAGGCACAATTTAAGATTAAACCTAATAGCAACCCAAAATGACTAAAGAACTATGCCTTACACTAACCAACCTAAAGTTGAAATGGAACTGGAAAAGATGGAATGATCGAATTTGTAACCAAGCGATTTGGGCAACTCTAATTGTCCCTGTCATTAAATCAGACGATTCTATAAGAATTTCAAAACAACGATAAATCCAGTGCTGTCTGTCAACCAGTATCCCTTACCATTAATTGGGGATCTATTCACTGGATTGTCTGGGAGTCAACAGCTCAGTAATATAGACTTTTCCCAAGCATACCTTCAAATGCAAGTGGAACTGAGTCACATCCTAAGTGGCCTCAGTGTTATTTGGACAACAATTTAATCATCGGGAAAGATGAACAGGAACATTTACATAATTTGGAAGAAACACTGGAGAGTGTAGAGAAGTACAATCTTCATGTGAAGAAAGAAAACGCAAATTTTTCAAATCAGCAATAAGTTATGTATGCCATGTAATCGATGAGGATAGATTCACAAAGAACCTAAGAAGGTGACTGTGATTTTAGATGCACCTAGACCGCAGAATATATCACAACAGATCTATTTTAGAATTCATCAATTATTACGGAAAATTTATTCCAAATCTTGCTAACAAATTAAAACCACTCCATTAATTTTTATGTATGAACCAACAATGGATTTGGAAAAAAGACTGCAAAAAGACATATAATGAAGTCAAAAATATGCTCACAAAATCGAAGACTTTGTTCATTTCTACACATTTAAAAATCTAACTCACGTGACACCGCCTAATGAGGTGGGTGCGGTTCTCTCTCACATAATGTCAAATGGAGACGAAAGACCAGCTTTCACTTTTTGAGAACGTTGACAAGTGCTGAACAAAATGATGCTCAATTGGACAGGAAGCTCTGAGTATAGTTTTTGGAATCGAGGGTTTTCATCATTATCTGTATGGAAGACATTTTACCTCGTTAACAGATCACAGGCCTTTAACAACGATCTTTGGTCTAAACATAGGAATACCATCTCTAGCTGCGAGAGATTGTCCCTCATTTTATCAGCGCATAATTATAAGATTAAATACAGAAGATCTGAGCAACATGTGAACACCTATGTTCTATCATGTCTACCAATTCAGAACAAAGCTGAACCACAGGAGAATCATGTGAACATCTTGTACTTTTCCTAGGTTGCTAATGTACCTATTACAGCATCTCAAGTGCAAAGACGCACCAGATCAGATCCAGTGATGGGAAAGGTCATGGACATGATTTTGAAAGGAATATCATTGGATAAGCAGAGGAGGAATCAAGAATTCAAACCTAATATGAGTTAGCATTACAAAACAGAGTACTGTTATGGGGGAATCAGAGTAATCATTCCTCCATGTTTGAAGAGTCATAATGGACCAACTTCATGAAGGACATCCAGGAGTCGTACGTACGAAAGAACTCAAGGAATTATTTCTGGTGACTGGGACTAGATTCACAGAATAAAAGAGTAGGACAGTATTAGTCTTGTGCTAGGATACAAAATACTCCATCTCTTCAACCACTTCTCCCGTGGGATTGGCTGAGACAACCATGGCAAAGAGTTTATTTTGACTTTTTGGGGCCAATTGAGGGATTTATGTTTCTCGTTCTACTGAATGTACATTTGAAATGTACAATCATAATGGTGAAGTCGACGACTACTGAAAAGACAATCAAATGACTAGACGCAATATTTGAATGGTTTGGCAACCCGGAGCAATTAGTTAGCAATAATGGAACTCAGTTCACATTGAGGGAATTAATGGACTACCTTAGAAGTCATGGCATGCATCATATCAAAACTGCGCCTAATCATCCTTCCACTAACAGATTGGTGGAGAGGTTGGTACAGTCATTGAAGAATGCCACTCAACCATCAAAAGATGAAGGACCGTGAGCCAGAAGTAAACAACCTTCTGTCTTTAGAGACAAGAGCACCACCAACTGAGCCACAGCTGACTAGTACTGTGAGAATGCAGCACTGAAAGATGCAATGTTAAACTAAGGCCTCATCCGGCCTCTCAAGTGGACATAAAATATCTCTGGCACACTCAAAGCTCTGTACTCCTCCAAATTTGAGCTGTTGTGTGTTCCTGGTTTTAATCACTCCACCACTGGTGACTGTACTTTCGACCCAAACTCTGGAATTCCTTCCCTAAATTTTTCCAGCTCTCTACCCTCCTTTAAATCCTCCATTACACATTGCTCTTTGACCAAGCTTTTGGTCCAGTATTTCCCCATGTGATTTGGTGTTTGATAATGCTTTCGTGCAATGCTAATGATCTGACATTATTTAATTCCTATATTAAAGGCACGATATAAATTCAAATAGCTGTTGCTGTTATTTTGAATAATGATGTGGAGATGCCGGCGTTGGACTGGGGTAAACACAGTAAGAGTTTTAACAACACCAGGTTAAAGTCCAACAGGTTTATTTGGTAGCAAGTACCATTAGCTTTCGGAGCACTGCTCCTTCGTCAGATGGAGTGGAAATCTGCTTGAGAGCAGATTTCCACTCCATCTGACGAAGGAGCAGCGCTCTGAAAGCTAATGGTATTTGCTACCAAGTAAATCTGTTGGACTTTAACCTGGTGTTGTTAAAACTCTTATTTTGAATAATAGCAGGGGAGTTCTTCCCTGGGGCAGAAAAAGAAAAGCTGTCGAGGAGTATTATTTAATTCTATAAATCAATGGCATTAACACTTTCTCTCCTGTCTGACCTTCAGATGAGGTGCTGCTGACGGATGTAAACAGCTGGAAAAAAGCACTTGGCAATTTTTCAAAGGAATTCATTGGGCAAACATTGGTCTACCTGAATGGAACCATGGAGGAATGCAGGAATCGGGAATGCAATATGGGGAATTTAATCTGTGAAGCCATGGTAAGAAACACTTTTTAAAAATTCATTCATGGGACATAGGCATTGCTCGCTGGCATTTATTGTCCCATCCTCAACTGCCCTTGAACTGAGGGCATTTAAGAGTCAACTGCATTGCTATGGGTCTGTAGTCACGTAGACCAGACCAGGTAAGGATGGCAGATTTCCTTCCCTAAAGAACATTAGTGAACCAGATGGATTTCCACAACACTGGTTTCATGGCCATCATTAAATTTCTAATTCCAGATTATTAGTAAATTCAAAGTTCAGCATCTGCCATGGTGAGATTCCTAGTCCAGTGGTAATGCCACTATGCCATTACCTGCCACTATGCCATTACCTCCCACTTGTGTGAACAACCTCAGTGTCATATACTATTGGGTTGATATCAGTGAAGTAAATGATGATCTGACATCATTTAATTCCATTTTCTGTCACTTGTTCAAGTGATCGGAGTTGTACAATCATCAAGTGATAGAAACTCCTCCAGTTTCTTCCCTGCTCACCTCTGAAAGATAGGAATTTATACTTAGATATAGTTTTCCATTCTCTCATGGATGCTTACACAGGCAGCAGCTGGTGACTGACTGAAAGTCTAGACTGTCAATCCTGCCATTTACGCGTGGTCAGAGCTCCATACTTGACCAATATGTCTGAGTGGTCAAGTCATAAAATTTGGATAGTGATGATATTAGGAGTGCATTGCATCACCAACTTTGATTTTGTACATCCTGCTCTGAACTCTGGTTCCATTTTTATGTTATTTGGTTTAACACTGGGTTAAATAACAGAACTGAAACAGCTGAAGGAAGGAGATTGAGGTGAAGGTACAATGCAATAGAGCACTGGAATTCTAAGAAACTATTTTCAAACTGAGGAAGAGGCATTTATAACAGGCACTCCCTTATATGCTCAACCAACAGCACTAAACACAGATTGGCTGCTCATTATTACAATATTGCTTGTGGGAGTTTCTGAGCGTAAATTGACTGCAGCATTTCCATCCACAACATCTGAGGCAATGGGCTGGACTTTTGTCTTGGGCTTGGGAAATGCGGGTTGGGCCATTTCCTGACTTTAGAAACTTAAGCCTGTCACCGCTGTCACAATGTGACATGTTTTTATCTCCTGGAGATATGGATGGACATGGTTCAGGTTGTCCAACCCTCAAGGTTGTGTCAAAGGAGTGAGTGCTGGTGGCAAAATGGGCTGATCAGATGGAGAGCTGCACACTGGGTTTTTCACCTGGTCCAGCACTTGCAGAAAAAAATTTAAAATTTTGCCCTGTGATTTTTCTGAGCTACACCAGATGTCCTATCAATCAAAGGAGTCCCAGAGGTGGTTGCTGTTTTTTTTTTTGTTTATGCTAAATAACACTGGGCATTTAAATCAATTCAGATCATAATGCAAGACTTTGCAAGCATTATTGTTTTCAGTTTTGAGACTGTAGGAAAAGTACTCTAATACATTTCAATGTACACACAATGCCAGTCAATGTAATAGTCAACCTACTTTTGCAGAATAGAGTTATTTGATCAAGCACTGCAGTAAAAATGCATCAAACCTATAAGAGAAAATCCACTAATAACATGTGAAGCCATCAGACTATTTAACATTTAGCTGTCAGAATGTTCCCCAATCTTCAGCAGGCTTTTCCCAAGGTTCACAAACTTAAACAAACTGGGTTTTGCAAAACCCGCCTGACTTGACAAAAGTACTGGGAGATAGGGAAAACAAATTTCCCCTGGGGCTGTAAATGACCCCGATATCACAGGACATTCACACAGGGTTACAACCTGAACCTGATCTAGACCTCTTCCCAGTCCTGGGAAGTTTGTGCAGGCTACTTTTCCGGTTGGAAATTAAAAATTGCGGTTCCACTGACTTTTGTTGCCAAACCAACACCCATTCCCAACATTTTTGAGACACGTAGACCTGGACCTTTACTTCAAAAGGTATTTGAGAAACACATTGGGACATTCTGAGGTCATGAAAAATGTTCTGCAAGTCACTTGCTTTCATCCTGTGAATATCTACATTGGCCTTGCTCCTTGGTATTTACAAAACAATTAGCAGGAGGAATCCATGTTGAGCATGAATCTTCAGCACCCACTGAAACATAAGCATGTTTCAAAATGGATACAGCTGAGCTGGTGAGCTGGATTTGAGGTGGTATTTGTATCACAGAATCATTATAAAACAAAAGAAGGCCATTTGGCCCATCATGCCTGCACCAACTCTCCAAATGGGCATAATGACTTAGTTCCATTCCCTTGCTTTGTTCCTGTGTCCCTGCATATTGTTTCTATTCAAGTAATAATCTAATGCCTCAATTGAACCTGCCTTCACCACACTTCCAGGCAGTGCATGTCACAGTGTCAGGATCTGGCATGTATCTTTCCAGATGGACAGAATTTTCAGATCAGACCCTGAGCCACTCCAGCAAAATAAAATCGGGGACATATTTATGCTGTCAGCCTGGAGGGGCAGGGTCTGATAGAGACAGAAAGGCCCACCCTGCAGAGATCGGGGCACCATCTTTAAAGGGCACCCCGATCAATGCTCATGTGAAACTCCCTCAGAGCCCCCACCTACACCATAAAGGTATCAGGGTCGCTTCCCCCCACCACTGCACAATTATCAGGGGCTCTCCACATCCCCCACACAGCCTTGGCCATATCGCTGGTGTTCTCCCCCCCCCCCCCCCCTCACTGCCAAGTTGTCCGTCCTCCCCCTCTTCACTGCCAGCACCCCCCAATCCACCCAATGCCAGGTTCCCTCCCCTCACTGCCAGCACTCTCCCTGCCACTGCCAAGTACTCCCTTCAAAGGCCTCGGTGCTCTACCCACCCCCCTCCACACCACACAATAGGACCCCCCCCCCAATTGGGCTGCCCAGAGGGCTTGCCCTGGCACTGTCACTGGCATAAGTTGGCACAGCTGGCAGTGTACTGCCCTCTCCCGCCAAGAACTATAGCGACCTTGACGCCTCAATGGGATCCTCTCGACTGTTTACTGTCTTCATAAACCTGTTATGAACCTTGCTGATTAACGAGGTTGAATATTCAGTGAGGGTGAGGGGGAAATCATGTGGCATGTAGGCCCTTTAATAATATGTAAATTCATTCAAATATATTTAAATTAGGTCTCTGCCCTTCGTGGACAGGCACCTCACTACCTCACTGGCACTGGGGTGAGGCAGGGAAAGCCAGGAAACAAACTTTTGCCGGCAAGAATCCTATTTCCCAACTCTTGCAAGATTCCAGCCAGCATCACTGTTTATGTTTATCAGACTTCTGAATGGACCTACCTTGCATTAAGCTGATCTTTCTCTACACCCTAGCTATGACTGTAACACTACATTCTGAACTCATTTCCTTCTCCATGAATGGTATGCTTTGTCTGTATAGCGCGCATGAAACAATACTTTTCACTGTATACTAATACATGTGACAATAATAAATCAAATTAAAATCAATTATGCTCACTGCAAATACAGGCACAAAATTGCTCTGGTTGTGTAAAAATGTTTTTCTCAGATCACATTGACTTCTTTTTGCAAATGACTTTAAATCTGTGTCCCCTCATTCATGGTCCTTTTACTAATGGGAACGGTTTCT
Organism: Mustelus asterias; assembly: GCF_964213995.1. NCBI lineage: Eukaryota > Metazoa > Chordata > Chondrichthyes > Carcharhiniformes > Triakidae > Mustelus > Mustelus asterias. Next base: position 68,662,475 of record NC_135815.1, on the reverse strand, counting down.
GCCCATCGACTCTAGTCCAGCTCCCTTGGATTTTGAACATCTCTGCAAAACTTTCTCTTAGCCTTTTTCTCTCCAAGGAGAACAGTCCCAACCTTTCCAACCTATCCGCATGACTGAAGTTTCTCATCTCTCAAACCATTCATGTAAACCTCTTCTGCATCTTTCCAATAGTGTGGCACTCAGAACTGTACACCATATTCTGGCTGAGGTTTACCTAATGTCTTGTATAAATAAGTTGCGCATAATCTCCTTGCTCTTTACTTGGTGTCCCTATTAATAAAGCCCAGACTTTTTTATGCTTTATTAACTGCTCTCTCCACCTGTTCTGCTATCTTCAATGATCTCTGCACAAATACACCCAGGTCCCTCTGCTCCTGCACCCCCTCAACAATTGTATCCCTTATTTTATATTGTCTCTCCATGTTCTTCCTTCCAAAATGCATCACCTCATACTTCTCCGCATTCAACTTCATCTGCCACCTATCTGCCCACTCCACCAACTTGTCTCTGTCCTTTTGAAATTCTGCACTGTCTTCCTCACAGTTTACAATTCTTCCAAGTTTTTAATCATCCGCAAACTTTGAAATTGTCTCCTGCACACCAAGATAATTAATAAAATTAACATAATTAATACATATCTGGATAAGCAAAGGTCCCAATGCCAACCCTTGGGGAACTCCTCTACAAACCTTCCTTCAGCCTGAAAAGTATCCATTGACCATTAGTCTCTACTTATCATTCAGCAAATTTTGCATCCACTTGCTACTGTCCCTTTTCTTCCATGAGCTACAACCTTTCTCACAAGTCTGTTGTGTGGCTCTGTATCAAATGTCTTCTGAAAGTCCATGTACACTATATCAACAGCATTACCTTCATCGACCCTTTTTGTTACCACCTCAAAAAACTCCAGCAAGTTAGTAAAATGTGATTTCCCTTTTGGAAATATATGCTGGCTCTTCCTAATTAACCCACAATTTTCCATGTGATTAATTCTGTCCCAAATAATTGTTTCTTGAAGCTTACTCACAACTGATGTTAAACTAACTGACCTGTAATTGCTGGGGCTATTCTTGCAACCTATTTGAAAAAGGGTGTAACATTTACAATTCTCCAGTCCTCTGGCACCTCCCCTGAGTCTAGTGAAGACGAAGAAGATGATCTCCAGTACCCCTGAAATTCTCCCTTCCTTCAATATCATTGGTTGCATCTCATTTGGTCCCAGTGCATTGTCAACTTTAAGTACTGACAATCTATTCAACATTTCCTCATCAATTTTAAACACTTCTAGTGACATTCCTCATCTGTCACCATGTCCTGGTTAGCATCCATCTCCTTGGTAAAAGTTGGGAATCAAGTAGATAAGGTTGTTAAGAAGGCATATGGTGTCTTGGCGTTTATTGGTAGGGGGATTGAATTTAGGAGTCGTAGCGTTATGTTGCAACTGTACACAACTCTGGTGCGGCCGCACTTGGAGTACTGTGTGCAGTTCTGGTCCCCACATTACAGGAAGGATGTGGAGGCTTTGGAGAGGGTGCAGAGGAGGTTTACCAGGATGTTGCCTGGTATGGAGGGGAGATCCTATGAGGAGAGGCTGAGGGATTTGGGATTGTTTTCGCTGGAAAGGCGGCGGCTAAGAGGGGATCTTATTGAAACATATAAGATGATTAGAGGTTTAGATAGGGTGGATAGTGATAGCCTTTTTCCTCTGATGGAGAAATCCAGCACGAGGGGGCATGGCTTTAAATTGAGGGGGGGTAGTTATAGAACCGATGTCAGGGGTAGGTTCTTTACCCAGAGGGTGGTGAGGGATTGGAATGCCCTGCCAGCATCAGTTGTAAATGCGCCTAGTTTGGGGGCGTTTAAGAGATCCGTAGATAGGTTCATGGACGAAAAGAAATTGGTTTAGGTTGGAGGGTCACAGTTTTTTTTTTAACTGGTCGGTGCAACATCGTGGGCCGAAGGGCCTGTTCTGCGCTGTAATGTTCTATGTTCTATGTTCTATACTTTAATTCCAGTTTCAAAATGAAAATCACTGCTAACCTTCTTTACACTTCCTACATTACTGTAATCAAGTATGAAATTTCAATGTTAGTGCAGAATTAAAGGTAAATTTGAGCTGTGGATTATGTGCACAATGGAACTACAGTAAGGCCTCACTTATGGTTGCATTTCTGAAAATCAGGGTTTTAAGTGAAACTACTTTAATTGAATCATTGGTTCCCATTGGAATCGATGTTAAAATCAGAGTTATGTTCCTTCAGACATTTGCTGTTGGAAAAACCAATGTACCGGTTGAAATACGGTAGCATGCACCTATAGTACAATGTATTCATAGATGAACTAATTTACAAAATAAAATAATTCACTAAATATAAGATAAATACTTTATACTGAGGTACTGTATGCTTTTTCTCAGCAGAAGGAAACATTAAAACATTTTAAGTTAAGTGCTGTGCACTCACAGGATGCAGTCATCATTGGCTGGGCCAGCATTCATTGCCCATCCATAATTACCCTTGGGAAGTTGGTGGTCACCTCCCTTCTCGAACCGATGCAGTCCCTGTGGCGTAGGTACATCCTTAGTACTGTTCGGGAGAGAATTCCAGAATTATGGCCCACTGGTTAGTGTAGCCTGGAATTGGAACATAGTTCCAAGTTAGGATAGCGTGTGGCTTGGATGGGAATTTGCATTCATTTGTAACAACTAAGCTTAAAACTGAAATACATTTTAAAATATTAAAAAATACAGTAACCATAATTAAATGTTTAAAAAGCTACACCTGCCTAGCTTTAAATTGACCAGGTTCCATCTAGTGACAGAAATTGGTTGGTGTAGGTAGCAGCTGAAGTCCCAGGATTTCATTGTGATTTCAGAGAGGAAAGGGGAGCTAGGAAAGGTGCAGCGGCTGAAGACATCCCCAGTCATGGCAACAGAAACAGGGGACTTTAAAGATAAGAGGGTGAGAACAGGAGGTGGGTAAAAGAGGGACTGAGGATGGGGGTGGGAGTTGGAGCAAAGTCATGCAGGGAGCAGAGCCGGGAGCAAGGCCAGGGGTAATGGTAGGAGCAAGAGTTAAGAGGAGCAGCTAAAGAAGTTCCCAGTGATGACAATGCATATCAGGAACTTTAAAAGTAAGAATGATGGGTGGGAATGGGAGCACGATGGATTTCAGGACTGAGGGGGGGGAATTTAACCACTGGGAAAAGGTCATGTGCGCAGGCAGTCGAGAGAACAGGAAATATCTGGCAACCAGTATGTAAGCAAAGCTTGTGACAATAAATGAATACTTTGACACTAGCTGGAATTTTACCGCCTCGCCTGTTACAGGAATCTGAGCGGGTGAGGGGTGGTGAACATGGAAAGGTCTGCTGACCTTGGGTGGGATTTTACGGTTTCGGGATGAGCAAGGCCATAAAATCTGCTGTATATTAATAATGCTAAAGTGAGTCAACATCAAGTGGGACTTACTGTCAATTGAGTTTATATCAAAATCAAGTGCATGTCCTTCTATTAGTCAACAGAAACATAAAATTTATTCCATTGCATCTCCATCCCTCATATTCATTAATCATGTCACTATATCAATTTAGAGTAAAATGCAAAACATTTTTATAGTTATGATAATGATCATAGAGTCATAGAATCCCTACAGTGCAGAAGGAAGCCATTCAGCCCATCAAGCCTGCACTGACAACGATCCCACCCATGCCCTATCCCTGTTACCCCATATATTTATCCTGCTAATCCCCCTGACACTAATGGACAATTTATCATGGCCAATCCACCTAACCCACACATCTTTGGACTGTAGGAGGAAATCGGAGCACCCAGAGGAAACCCACGCAGACACGGGGAGAACGTGCAAACTCCACACAGACAATGACCCAAGCCGGGAATCGAACCCAGGTCCCTGACATTGAGTCAGCAGTGCTAACCACTGTGCCACCTACAATGATTGAGTCATTTATGTTGAAATATTCAAACCATCACGAAAACCATCTATTTCCATCTTGGTAACATCAACTTCGCCCGTCTCCGTTCACCTGCTGCTGAAACCCTCATCCATGCCTTTGTCACCTCGAGGTGTGACTATTCCTGTGCTTGCTGACATACAATGGCTCCCTGTCAAGCAACACCTTGATTTTAAAATTCTCATTCTTGTTTTCAAATCCTTCCATGGCCTTTCCCCTTTCTATCATTTGACGAGGTGCAGCACCAAAGACTGCTACGTAAGATAAAGGTGCACAGTGTTACGGTTAATGTATTAGCATGGATAGAGGATTGGTTAACTAACAGAAAGCAAAGAGTGGGGGTAAATGGGTGTTTTTCTGGTTGGCGATCAGTGACTAGTGGTGTGCCTCAGGTATCAGTGTTAGGACCGCAATTGTTTACAATTTACATCGATGATTTGGAGTTGGGGACCAAGTGTAGTGTGTCAAAATTCGCAGATGACACTAAGATGGGTGGAAGAGCAAAGTGTGCAGAAGACGCTGAAAGTCTGCAAAGGGATATAGATAATCTCAGGAGTGGGCGAGGGTCTGGCAGATGGAGTACAATGTTGGTAAATGTGAGGTCATCCATTTCCAAAATGGACTATTATTTAAATGGTAAAAAATTGCAGAGGGACCTGGGTGTCCTTGTGCAGGAATCTCAAGGAGTTGGTTTGCAGGTGCAGCAGGTAATTAAGAAGGCAAATGGAATTTTGTCCTTCATTGCTAGAGGGATGGAGTTTAAAAACAGCGAGATTATGTTGCAGCTGTATAAGGTGCTGGTGAGGCCACACCTGGAGTACTGCATACAGTTTTGGTCTCCTTACTTCAGAAAGGATATACTGGCACTAGAGGGGGTGCAGAGGAGATTCACCAGGTTGATTCCGGAGTTGAGAGGGTTGGCTTATGAGGAGAGACTGAGTAGACTGGGGCTATACTCATTGGAATTCAGAAGAATGAGGGGAGATCTTATAGAAACATATAAGATTAAGGGAATAGATTAGAAGCAGGGAAGTTGTTTCCACTGGCGGGTGAAACTAGAACTAGGGGGCACAGCCTCAAAATAAGGGGAAGCAGATTTAGGACTGAGTTGAGAAGGAACCTTTTCACACAAAGTGCTGTGAATCTGTGGAATTCCCTGCCCAGTGAAGCAGTTGAGGCTACCTCATTGAATGTTTTTAAGGTAAGGATAGATAAATTTTTGAACAGTAAAGGAATTAAGGGTTATGGTGAGCAGAAAGGTAAGTGGAGCTGAGTCCACAAAAAGATCAGCCATGATCTTATTGAATGGCAGAGCAGACTTGAGGGGCCAGATGGCCTACTCCTGCTCCTAGCTCTTATGTTCTTAAATCTCTGTGAACTCTCCCAGCCCCACAACCCTCTGAGATATCTGTGCTCCTCTAATTCTGGTCTCTTATGCATTCCCATTTATAATTGTCCCAGAACTAGGAGCCACGTCTTTAGTTGTCCAGATCCAAGCTCCCTCCCTTTACCTCCCTACCTCACCTTCCCCCTTTGAGGCTTCTTGGAACCCAATTCTTTGATCAAGCTTCTGGCCAGCTCTTTATGGCTTGGTGTCACACTTTGTCTTATATTATGCAAAGCATCTTAGGACATTCCATTATGGAAAAGATGCTACATAAATACAAGTTGTTGTTGTTGAATCTCACTAACCAGGAAATGTCTGTGACGATCTGCATGCATCTGAGCAGTGATTAGAATGAATGTCTAACAGAACTACAGCGTATCACATAACTGAGCTAACAGAACCTACATTGCTCTTCTCTCTTTATCTGCAATAATTTCAGATCTATGAAAATATCCGAAAGCCAGATACAAAATCTTGGACCCATGTATCCATTTGTTTGACGCAAGGGGGTGGAATCCGAGCACCCATTGATGAACTCAGTGGCAATGGTTTGTGGGTCATCTATTATTTTCACAAATACTGTAGAGGGGCCATTGTGTCCAGCTGTTTACGGACTTTGTTGCTTTCAAGTGACCAGATGAAGAATGTTGGAGTTTTAAAATCTATAACTACAGCTCGGGCTCCAGTACACCAGCTGGTATCGCAGTCCAAAGCACTGGCTGCAGTTTCACATAAACAGATGTTTGTCCAGATTCAATTACAAGTAATTAACATATACCAATCAGAGATGTACATTTGTATTGAAGTTATCTATATCCACTCAAAATTAACAATTGGGATTACATACGAATAACATAAGAATTTACTCGTCCAATTACATCTTGTGCATGTCTACCTAATTAGAATATCACCAGGCTATATTTCTTTCTACACAATTATCAGTTATCTTTCCAACCAGTGGCATATCAACCCCTCATGTCTTCCCCTGTCCCACTGTCTCTTGTTAGAACTGCAGTTGTGCATAATTCAATAGAGGTGATGTGTGTGTGCTATGTAACTATGAATTTTATGGTCCTTGATGTTTATCTGGGTTTGTTTTAATCAAGACCTATGGTTTTCTCATTGTTGTCCTGTGTGACTGAGTTTAGCATCTTGCAGATTGTGATTTTTAAACTTGTGATTATTAACCCTTTCAAACACTTTGAGCACTTCTGACCATGAATAAACCTGATGAAGCTTTCATTAAAACATATGTCAACTGGAATAGCCCAAATTCAGCAATTTTAGTGAATTGAAAACGTAAAAGAAAGTTTTGTCTAAAACAAAAAGATCCTTTCGCTTTATTAAGATTTAGAAGTTGTTCGGCATTTAAAAAGAATGCCCCTCAGAGGTAGCTGTAACAATGAAGAAAGAGTCTTCCGGACTCAAAACAACTCCGGTGGAAGGCCCAAAACATGATTTATGCTGGTGGAACTTCCCGTAGGTATTGTCCCTGGCACCCCTCCCCCCACTCATCCCATCTGCCCCATTAATGATGTAACAGGAATCCTGTCATGGTCCCACTGCCCCCTTCTTTTATAGCTGTGATGACATATCAATATTTCCACAATAAGATTGGTCTCAGGTTGTCAAAACCATTAGATTTAAATTTAATAGGTTCTTGGTATCTATGTGCCTATTCAAATTGATTGGCTGAATTCAAAAGCCTGTTGGCTTAGTAACACTGCTGCTTGTCCTTAGGATACAAATGTTTCAGTTTGGGGCTCTATGTGCACTTTTTAACTCTCTCTAAGCACAGAAAAAGCACCACCTTTTAAAGGGACCTAGCATTTTACAAACACTAATCTACAATTACTCTACTCAACTTTGCAACATTAGCTCTAGATAAAGGGAATGGAATTGATATAAACGGGTTGTTAGAGAAAGGGTCTCACAAGAGGATTAGAAAGTTTTGTTACATTAAAGCTAAAAAATGCAAGTTGTTAGAAAATTCAAACATAAAGCACGAGAGGAAATGTAGCAATATGGATGGTTGTCTGATAACAAATGAAGGCAAATGGATCTTGCATAGGATAGACCAAGTTGGCAGTGGGATATCCGAGGACCATTTTATTTCTCTATATGCAGAGATAATTTGAATTAGCACAATCTCAAAACCTGCTGATGACAACAAAATACAGGCTTGGTAAACAGAAAAGAGGAAAGCAAAAGCCAGAAGGAAAATATGAAGAGGTTGATAGATTTGTGCCCGATTCCCCTCCTGTGAAGCAGCTGTAAGCTGTTGCTGTGGTGATAGAAAACAAACAGATGGTAGAAGGTACATTTTTGTGGACATTTTGTGAGATAATTGGAAATAAGGGCCAGAATTCTCTGACTGTTCACACCCTGCCAGTGCTGCCAGTGAAACTGGAGAATTTTGTGCTCAGCCAAATTTCCATTCAGAGCAGTGGGACTGGAGAATCCCAGCTGTGGGCGAGGTTGAAGGATCCGGGCCAAGAGCACTGTATGGGATAAAGCAGTCCATCAGAAGATGGGGAAGGGAGCAGATGGTTACAGAGAATGATTGGTTTGGACACATTATTCCCTGAAGTGAGAATGTGGATGAATAAACCCTTAAAAAGGCAACAACATTGGGCAGAATTTTATGCTACCCCCGTGGCGGGTTCTGAGGTGTGAGGTGGGGGGGGGGGGGTCACGGGGAGTGTAAAATTGAATGGACGTGATTCCCCACAGAGACCCACCCACCCAAACCCCAATGCAATTTCACATTTAATTGGGCAGGACCTTGGGCAGGAATTCTGCCCCTTTAACTTATTAAAACTCTTAAGTAGCGACTTCCTGCCCAGCCTCAAATTTTAGGCTGGCAGATGCAGGTAGGGTAGGAAACTGCCGAAAAATAAATTTCTCCATCTAAGGCAATTAGTGTGGAAAGAGAAGGCGGGTACTTCAGTCTGAACGCCGCCCCCCCGCGCCCCCCCACCCCCCCCCCCCCCCCAGAATTGCGATTCCCTCTCCTCCAGGACATTGAAGCCCTGGGATCCGCTCCCCGCCCCCACCCCCCCAGCCGACCATTGACGCCGCGATCGATCACCCAGATCCAAACCGCCCCCCCCTCGCAGTGTGTCCCTTACTCACCCACCCTGGGGATCCCCAGGACTTATCTTTCCAATGGTCCCAGGACTTGGTTCCAGGCAGAGTGCTGCAGTACCGCTTCTGGCCACTGCAGTGTTGTGCCTGGCCGGTCTGGAGACCTGTCCGTCAATCTGGCCGACAGCTCTCACAGCCAGGACTTCCATACAACAGTGGATGGAAGTCCTGTCCACTGTTAATCAATGCTCAACTGAGCGTTAAATGGCAGTGGGAGCTAAAAAGTTGGTGCTAGCGCATTACATGCCAACTCTCGGGATGAGGGGCGCTGATCACTCACTATCCTTAAAATCCTACCCAGAGGGCAGATTCCTGCCTGAGGTGAACAGAGATTTCTGTTGTTGGACTCTCGCAGCGCCGATTCCGTTGGGGGGGGGGGGGGGGGGGGGGGTGGTAGAGTTCCAGCCATTGTGTTTCTCAGAAATACAGGTACAATGTACAAGATTAAAGAAGGAATGATAAATTTGTATAAATGTTGGGTGAGCCACGATTAGCATGTCTCTAGCTGCCAGGTAGGGAGCCTCATTATAGAAAAGACATTAATGTCGAAGAGAGAATATAATGTGAATTCAACAGGTTAATATCCTGGAATCATCGTGTCATAGACAGGAAAACTGCATGCTTTCAAAGAAAACTGGATAAATATTTGCGTAAGTCTCACGACACCAGGTTAAAGTCCAACAGGTTTATTTGGTAGCAAAAGCCACTATCTTTCGGAGCGCTCACTGCTCCTTTGTCAGGTGAGTGGGAGTTCTGTTCATAGAGTTCTGTTGGACTTTAACCTGGTGTTGTGAGACTTCTTACAGTTCTGTTCATAAACAGGGCATATAAAGACACAAACTCAATTTACCCGAAGATCTCTTCACACGACAACGCAGAGACTGATAGCCAAGTTCCGCACACATGAGAACGGCCTCAACCAGGATCTTGGGTTCATGTCACACTATCTGTCACCCCCACGACTTGCCTGGGCTTGCAAAATCTCACTAACTGTCCTGGCTGGAGACAATACACATCTCTTTAACCTGTGCTTAACGCTCTCTCCACTCACATTGTCTGTACCTTTGAGACTTGATTACCTGAAAAGACTCGTATTTCAACCATTATTTTGTAAATTGAGTTTGTGTCTTTATATGCCCTGTTTATGAACAGAACTCCCACTCACCTGACGAAGGAGCAGCGAGCGCTCCGAAAGCTAGTGGCTTTTGCTGCCAAATAAACCTGTTGGACTTTAACCTGGTGTTGTGAGACTTCTTATTGTGTTTACCCCAGTCCAACGCCGGCATCTCCACATCATAAATATTTGAGGGCAAAATAAATAATAGGTGAATTTGAAATGTAAAACTCTCCAGTTTGGGGGATTAAAAGCTCAATGAAAAAAGCTAGAAGTAACTTAATGTGTTTATCTTTTCTTTTCTACGCACAGGAACAATACTAGCAGAAAATATTTTAACTGTTTTACCATTTGGAAATACTATTGATCTGCTGAAAGTTTACGGTTCCACTTTAAGAGCAGCTTTTGAGCATTCTGTCCACAGATATGGACAGGGAAGAGGGGAGTTCCTGCAGGTGGCTGGTAAGGTCATTCTACATCATTGAACACAAAACTATCCTACAAGACAATTGTAGCTGCAATACAATAGCTAATCTCTGGCAAAAATACACTTCAGCAATCATTCATACCTCTCAGAACACTGTTGATCATTACTTTAAATCTATCAAGCAGTCATAATTTATAATTGTGGAGCCAATTTTAACTTACTGAAAACACAACTCCCTCAGAATGGGGTTGGTAGACATACCACCTTCTAAATTGCTTGTATTTGCTCATGGTTACTTTTGTCCATGGGGTATCTGAAGAGTCTTCATGTTTTAGGACCTTTTTAATCGGAAAAATAGGAGCCTATCTCAAAGGATACCAATTGGCATTCTGGGAATAGTTGGAACGTACAGAAAAGCCGGTTAGTGAGGTAAATTAGTCTTTACGCAGCACCTTCCAAACCCACAACCACTACCATCTAGAAGGACGAAAGCAGCAGATATCTGGGAACACCCAGATGTTCCCCTTCAAGTCACTCATCATCCTGACTTGGAAATATATCGCCGTTCCTTCACTGTCGCTGGGTCAAAATCCTAGAACTCTTTCCCTATCAGTACTGTGGGTGTACCTATAAGAAAGGAATCAACAAGGAGAGGTTGGTCTGAATATGGTGACACTCCAATGCTGCCTCCTTTCCAGGGGTCCTGAGAAGAGCAGCCAGAGAACATGACATTTCAGGTGGGAAGTCACATGAAATATTTAAACCAGATCCTATGACGTGTATATCATACACAAATGAAGCATCTTCATCCCACAACAAATAGAAGAATTTTGTTTACCAAAAGCGAATGGAAGGGGAAGGGTTCAGAGGGAAGAGAGGAGTCCAGTTGGGAGGGAATTAAAGCGAACAGGTTCAGGGACATTGGGTGAAATTTTCCTGTTCCGCCCACCACAGGGTTTGTAGCGGGCGGGGGTGGACCATGCAAAGGTCTGTTGACCTCGCGCGGGAATTTCTGGCCTTTGGGTGAGCACGGCCAGGAAATCCCACCCATAAGGTGCCAAATGTGATTGCCTACGATGTTAATTCTCTCCTTGCTGCCAAGTCTGACATGATTCTTTGTCTTAGGCGTCCATGTGGAATTCGACCTGAGTAAAAAGCAGGGTCACAGGGTGGTCAGACTGGATGTTCTCTGCTCAGACTGCCGAGTGCCACACTATGAGCCACTCAAAGACTCCAAAGTTTACAAAATCATTGTCAACTCTTATCTTGCTGGAGGTGGAGATGGATTCACCATGTTGAAGGATAAAAACTTGAAACATGATACTGGTATGTACACATTTTCAACTGATGTTCAAATCAGCAGCCATTTATTACCAACCTATAATAATACGCAGTTTCTATCTGTCCACACTGTCCTGATTAGTCAATGGGTTGATTTGCTGGACAGGGCACATGAGCCATGAGGCCAAATGAAACATTAGATGAACATCGGCTTCCAGTGCTTGCTGGTGATCGCCGGTTTGAGGGAAGTTGGTGGTGGGGGGGGGGGGTAAAAAAATAGTAAAATGGGGGGGTAAAAAACGGTGAGGGGAGCCCGACAAAAAAGTTCCTGTGGCTGGAGGAGGATGATGGCATGGGAGGGGGCAGGAAATGACACCAAGGAGAATGGCATGTGAGGAGAGAAATGGCATTGTGGGGGAACAATATTGGGGGTAGACAACTTGGCAGAGGGTTGAGGCATGGGAGATACATGATGGGTTGGATTGAATAGGGGGAAGGGGTGGGTTAGACATGAGCATGAAGTGAGAGAGAGGAGAGCAATGGGTATGGCCTGGAATGGATGGAGTGGCACAAGATGGGAATTTAAGGATGTATAATTGCAATAAAGAGTGGGCGAAATCTTACAAAAATGGCAGTATGTCGGTTCCACCAAGAAAAACAGTGGGCAGGATTTTCCGGCCACACTCGCCCAAGGCCGAAATTCCCGCCCAAGATTAACGGACCTTTGCAGGGTCTGCCGAATTTTCTGTCCTGCCTGCTACAATTCCCATGGCGGGTGTGACAGGAAAGTTCCACCCAGTTTGGGTCAGTTTTCTCTCCAGATCTTACCACACTCTGCCACAAAAAGAACAACTGGGCGTGTTTCCATAAGACCATAAGATACAGGAGCAGAATTAGGTCATTTGGCCCATCAAGTCTGCTCTGTCATTCGATCATGAATGATAAGTTTCTCAACCCCATTCTTCCGCCTTTTCCCTGTAATCTTTGATCCCCATACCAATCAAGAACCTCTCTATCGCTGTCTTAAATACACTCAATAACCTGGCCTCCATAGCCTTCTGTGGCAATGAATTCCATAAATTCACCATCCTCTAACTGAAGAAATTCCTCCTCATCTCAGTTCTAAAATGTTTTCCCTTTACACTGAGGCTGTGCCCTCAGATCCCTAGTTTCTCCTACTAATGGAAGCATCTTCCCCATATCCACTCTATTCAGGCCTTTCAGTATTCTGTTAGTTTCAATGAGATCCCCCTCATCCTTCTAAACTTAATCAAATGCAGACTCAAATTCCTGAAATGCTTGTCATACATCAAGCCTTTCATTCCCAGGATCATTCTTGTGAACCTCCTCTGAACCCTCTCCAAGGCGAGCACATCCTTCCTTAGATACGGGGCCCAAAATTGCTCACCAATATTCCAAATGCGGTCTGACCAGAGCCTTTTAAAGCCTCAGCACTTGTATTCTAGTCCTCTTGTATTGCGTTTGTATTCTAGTCCTCTTGAAATGCATGTTAAAATTGCATTTGCCTTCCAACTATCAACTCAACCTGTAAGTTAACCTTAAGAGAATCCTGAACTAGGACTCCCAAGTCCTTTGCGCTTCCGATTTCTGAATTCTCTCCCCATTTTGACAATAGTCTACACCTCTATTCTTCCTACCAATGTGCATAACCTTACACTTTCCTAAGTTGTGTTCCATCTCCACTTCTTTGCCCACTCTCCTAATCTGCAGCCTCCCTACCTCCTCAATACGACCTGTCCCTCCACCTATCTTTGTATCATCTGGAAACTTGGCCACAATCCCCTCAGTTCCTTTATTTAGATCATTGATTTATAAAGTGAAAGGTCGTAGTCCCAACACTGACCCCTGCAGAACTCCACTAGTCATCAGCTGCCATCCGACCCATTTATCCCCACTTTCTGCTGCCTTCCAGTCAGCCAATTTTCTATCCATGCTAGTACCTTGCCTCTATCACCATGGGCTCTTATCTTACTCAGCAGCCTCCTGTTTGGCACCTTGACAAAAGCCTTCTGGAAATCCAAGTAGATAATGTCCACTGGCTCTCCTTTGTCTAACCTGCTCATTATTACCTCAAAGAATTCTAACAGATTTTGTCAGGCATGAGCTCCCCTTGATGGAACCATGCTAACTTCACCCTATTTTTCCATGCAATTCCACGTATTCTGAAATCTCATCCTTAATAATGGACTCTCAAACCTTACCAATGACCGAGGTCGGGCTAATTGGCCTCTAATTTCCAGTCTTTTGCCTTCCTCCCTGCTTAAACATGAGCAATTTTCCAGTCCTCTGGGACCCTCCCTGATTCCAGTGATTCTTGAAAGATCACTACTTATGCCTCCACTATTTCTTCAGCTATCTCCTTCAGAATTCTGGGGCGTAGTCCATCTGGTCTAGATAATTTATTCTCAGACCTTTCAGCTTCCCTATCATCTTTTCTTTAGTAATGGCAACTACACTCATCTCTGCCCCCTGACTCTCTTGAATTTTTGGTATGTTACTGGTGTCTTCCACTGTGAAGACTGATGCAAATTACCTATTCAGTTCGTCCGCCATTTCTTTGTTCCCATTACTACTTCAACATTATTTCCTGACGATCCAATGTCCATTCATGCCTCTCTGACCCTTTTATATATCTAAAAAAACGCTTGCAATCTTCTTTTATATTCCTCGCTAGCTTACCCTCATATTTCCTCTTCTACCCCTTATTGCTCTTCTGGTTGTTCTCTGCTGGTTTTTGAAGGCTTCCCAATCCCCTGGCTTCCCTCTAATCTTTGCTACGCTGTATGCTTTTTCTTTTGCTTTTATGTTGTCCCTGACTTCCCTCGTCAGCCATGGTTGCCTTGTCCTCCCCTTAGTATGCTTCTGCCTTGGGATGAAACTTTGCTGGTGTTTCCCCAACTTTTGCCAGAAATTCCCACCATTGCTGCTTCACCATCTTTCCTGCTAGGCTCCTTTTACAATCAACTCTGGCCAGCTCCTCCCTCTTGCCACTTTAATTATCTTTACTCAACTGTATTACTGTTACATCTGATTCCAGCTTCTCCCAGCTTCCAGTTTCACGCCATCAAGTAGGGAGTCAGGGCCACCACACACCTGCAAAACCCAGCTGCACTGAGATCGGGGTGCCATGCTTAAAGGGCACCCCAATTACAACATGAAGAAACCTTCCCCCTCAGCCCACCCCCCTCAGCCCACAACGGAGGTCTAAAGGGCTCGCCCCAGCCGCCCCCACCACCCACCCTCCCTAATCAAAGCTGCCATTCGCCCCCCCATCAGCACCCCCTGCCCAAATGAACCCAAATAGGAGCCAGCATTCACCCCCAACCTAATGGGAGTCGGAGCTGGAACCTCTCCAACCCCACCTACCCCCCCCCCTCCCCCAAACACACACCGCCAGTATCCCCAGCTCCCAGCCACCACCATATATAAATGAATCCTCCCCCTCCCTCCCCGATGAGGCTCCCACTGGGGTCTGCCCCTTGGCACAGGTTGGTACTGCCAGGTTGGCATGGGCATGGTGCCAGCCTTTGTAGGGCAGTTGCCAGGGCACTGCCTGGCCATGTCCCCCTCCTCCGGGAATTATACTCCCTTTTATGCCCCTGGGAGGACACCCACGACAGGTTTAGTCCGCAATTACCTGTTGTAAACTGCACCAATGTGACGTCATGGTGGGGGGTCAATATACGGTGAAGCGGGGGGGGGGGGTTAATGAAATGTAACTATATTAAAATTAATGTAAACCAGGTTCAGGCAATCATTATGGGGGTGAATGAGATTACCTCACCCGTGAAGGGCAGGGAATATCGGAAGTTGCAATCTCGCCAATAAAATCCGTGACTTCAGGGTTTCATCAAATCTAACCCCCACCGCCATTCTCGTGGACAGTGAAAACAGGCTCAAGATTGCCTCCAGTCTGATTTCACTGTAAATAGTTTGTGGATCTCTGCTAGTATTTATGTAAAATGTAACTTTAATAAGTATTCTTTTGCTATTGCAGGTGACACCGATTATTCAGTTGTTTCGAGCTACATCAGACAAATGCAACGGGTTTATCCTGCAGTTGATGGAAGAATATTATTAATTGGAAACAGTGGCACACGGTCATACATTAATCTGAAAATGGGATTGCTTTTTCTCTCACTTTTTGCATGCTCCTTCCATTTATGATGATTGTGACAAGTTAATTAGTTCAGTGAATTCACTGTTGGCCTTCTTAATGAAATCTTGTTCTGTAATTTGCATATTCCCTGTAATTTGCATATTCCCAGAGAAGTTGATCATATTTTCCATTTAACACAGTGTTGGGATGATCCCCAGTCTAGCTGCTCATTGAGGAGGCACATAGGTTTCTAGATAATGGAGTGGAGCTGCACAGAGCAACCAACAAATGCACTGAGAAAGACTTCCATTTATGTGCCTGTCACAGCCCCTGAATATCCCAAAGTGCTTGTCTGACAATGTACAGACATGCTGTAATGCAGGAAACAAAGCAGCCAATTTCTGTACATGCTCCCACAAAAAGTATTGAGATAAATGACCAGAAGATCTGTTTTTAGTTCTTGATTGAGGGATGAAATTTTGCCAGGACACCAGTTTCGTGTATGAGTGAAGCATAATCATGCTCTTCTTCGAAATAGTGCTATGGCTTCTTGTAAACTGCTTGAAAGAGCAGATAGAGCCTCGGTTCTACTTCTTGTAATAGAGATGGCATCTCCAGCAGAGCAATACATCCTCGGTACTGCATTGGAGCATCAACCTGTGAAAATCTTTGAACTGGAATTTTAACCCACAACCTCTGACTCGGGTGAGAGCGTTATCACTGTACCAGGGCAACAAGACCAAGACTTGATCAATGCACAATCCTATATTTAAACTGATTGTTGGAGGCAGTAATTGTGTAACTGTGTGTAATTATGGAATATGCAGCTCCTTATAATGAAGTAATTTCTTTGTCTTCTATATGTCAAGAAATATCTCTTGGGTTGAAATCAAGTCACTTTCAGAGAGAGTACAGAAACAATGTTTTACCAAAGATGTTTTAGAAAAAGTAAAAGGAAATTATTCTTGGCATAATATCAGTAAGGATTTATAAGTTAATTTTAAAATAATTTTATGGTGAAGGGGTTGATCTTTCATGGCTCTTACTGACTGGAAGCAGTCAATGAGATGTAATTACTGAAAAATGACAATGTATTGCCATCTTAATATTTTTATATCTAATTGATCAGTGAATTGACTTTTTATCTACTGGAGATTGAATAAAGATATTTAGTTGTTTACTTTGTGTAATTGCTTTTCTTCAGATTTTACTCTTGCAATTTTTTTTAAACTATGAAAATTGTGTGAATGAGCATATACGTGTTTGAGTATGGAAGTGTAGGAAATTTGGACACATGCCAGGTTAAAATCCAGCCCTTTATTAATTGGAAAAGAATCTCTTTCTGATGGCTGATTCTGGGCAATCTAAATCCAATTCTAAATGGGCGACAGCCTATAGAACAGTCTGTGGTCAATGATTTACCAATAATGTGGATCATTTATCGCTGTAAGATAACTATAAGCGCTCATGGACTCTGCGCTAGGGTTGCCAATGCTCTAAGACTGGAGATTGGAGAGAAAGAGCTAGTTAACTGCCCGTCAAAATTAATCCATTCAGTTCCCTTTCCATTCAGTACAGAAAGGGTCAGATGAGCAATGGTAGGAGCGTAGGGAATGGGATTGTTGGAGGCAGAAGGGGAATGGGATGACCGATCAGATAATGTCCTGCAGACATGCATCATTCGTCCTGAATTTGCCCTGTTCCACCGACAGGACAGACCCTCCAAAGTGGGGACAGTACGTTATGTAGTCTGAGGGGAATGGTCCTGGGAGTCCTCAACCATAAAGTCTCATGAAATGAAATAAAAATCAGTTTAAGCAATCAACAATTGTGCAAGTTTCAAAAGACATTTGGTACACAAAGGTTAAATCTATTTTGTTTGTGTGCGCCAATGGGAAAACACTTGCTTTGGCTTTGTTTTTTTAATCATGGCCTATCCTCATCTGAGCCATAGAGGTTTACAGTATGGAAACAGGCCCTTTGACCCAACTTGTCCATGCTGCCCAGTTTTTAACCACTTAGTTGGTCCCAATTGCCCGCATTTGACCCATATCTCTTTATACCCATCTTACCCTTGTAATTATCTAAATGCTTTTTAAAAGACAAAATTGTACCCATCTCTACTACTGTCTCTGGCAGCTCGTTCCAGACGCTCACCACCCTCTGAGTGAAAAAATTGCCCCTCTGGACCCTTTTGTGCATCTCCCCTTAAATCTATACCCTCTAGTTTGGGAAAAGATGTTGACTATCTACCTTATCTATGCCCCTCATTATTTTATAGACCTCTATAACATCATCCCTAAGCCTCCTACGCTCCAGAGAAAAAAGTCTGTCTATCCAGCCTCTCCTTATAACTCAAACCATCAAGTCTCGGTAGCATCCTAGTAAATCTTTTCTGCACTCTTTCTAGTTTAATAATATCCTTTCTATAATAGAGTGACCAGAACTGTACACAGTATTCCAAGTGTGGCCTTGCCAATGTCCTCTACAACTTCAACAAGACATCCCAACTCCTGTATTCAATGTGCTGACCAATGAAACCAAGCATGCCGAATGCCTTCTTCACCACCCTGTCCTCCTGTGACTTCTCTTTCAAGGAGCTATGAACATGTACTTCTAGATCTTTGTTCCATAACTCTCCCCACACCCTACCATTAGCTGAGTAGGTCCTGCCCCGATTCCATCTACCAAAATGCATCACCTCACATTTATCTAAATTAAACTCCATCTGCCATTCGTCAGCCCACTGGCCCAATTGATCAAGATCCCATTGCAATCCTAGTTAAGCTTCTACACTGTCCACTGTGCCACCAATCTTGGTGTCATCTGAAAACTTACCATCCATAATTAATCCATTCTCTGCCATGTTGGACACTCCTTGGAAGCAGTATTGATGGTAGCAAGGACACAGAACGTACTCTGGGTGGGAGGCTGATGGGGCTGGCTTAGCCCTGGAAAATGTAAATATTTGATCAGATTTGTGGCAGGCAATGAGAGAGCCAACATGAGATAATCTATTTGACCTTGTCTTCACCAATTGATTTTACCTTCACCAATCTAGCTATCTCAAACATTTCTGTCCATAACATAGTGACCACCCCAAGTCCTTGTGGAGACCAAGTTCCATCTTTATATAAAAATCATGCACCCACCATATGTGACACTAGCACTGCGGTAAATGGGATAGATTCAGAACAAACCTAGCAGCTCAAACTGGGTGTCTCTGGGGCACTATAGGCAGACATACCTGAAGATGTGCTGCCAACTCGGTGAAGATATAATACAGGACATGTTAAAGAGCAGAAACAGCGTGCTATAGACAGTTAAGCAATTCCACAGTCAATAGATCACTGAATAGACATAGATAGAATGCAAGACTGGGCGGAGAAGTGGCAGATGGACTTCAACCCGGATAAGTGTGTAGTGATCCATTTTGGCAGATCCAATGGGATGGAGCAGCAGTATAAAATGAAGGGTACCATTCTTAGCAGTGTAGAGGATCAGAAGGACCTTGGGGTCCGGGTCCATAGGACTCTTAAATCGGCCTCGCAGGTGGAGGATGCGGTCAAGAAGGCGTATGGCGTACTAGCCTTCATTAATCGAGGGATTGAGTTTAGGAGTCGGGAGATAATGCTGCAGCTTTATAGGACCCTGGTTAGACCCCACTTGGAGTACTGCGCGCAGTTCTGGTCACCTCATTACAGGAAAGATGTTGAAGCCATTGAAAGGGTGCAGAGGAGATTTACAAGGATGTTGCCTGGATTGGGGGGCATGCCTTATGAGGATAGGTTGAGGGAGCTTGGTCTCTTCTCCCTGGAGAGACGAAGGATGAGAGGTGACCTGATAGAGGTTTACAAGATGTTGAGGGGTCTGGATAGGGTGGACTCTCAGAGGCTATTTCCAAGGGCTGAAATGGTTGCTACGAGAGGACACAGGTTTAAGGTGCTGGGGGGTAGGTACAGGGGGGATGTCAGGGGTAAGTTTTTCACTCAGAGGGTGGTGGGTGAGTGGAATCGGCTGACGTCGGTGGTGGTGGAGGCAAACTCGTTGGGGTCTTTTAAGAGACTTCTGGATGAGTACATGGGATTTAATGGGATTGAGGGCTATAGATAGGCCTAGAGGTGGGGATGTGATCGGCGCAACTTGTGGGCCGAAGGGCCTGTTTGTGCTGTGGCTTTCTATGTTCTATGTTCTATGTTCTATGAATCACAGTATAGAAGGAGGCTATTTGGCTAGTCGTATCTGCACTCGTTCTCCGAATGAACAGTTCACCTCGTACAAATCCCCCATAACCCTGCACATTCTTCCTTTTTCAATCCATTTCCCTTCTGAATGTCTTGATTGAACCTGACTCAATCACACATTCAAGCAATGCATTCCAGATCCTAACCAGTCTCTGTGTGAAAACATTTATCCACACATCTCTATTACTTTTATTGTCAATTACCTGTGCTCTCTCATTCTTGATCCTTCCACCAATGGAAACAGTTTCTCCCTCTCTACTGTGTCCAGACCGATCATGATTTTGAATGTGTCTATCAAATCTCCACTCAGCCCTCTCTTCAAGGATCAGGTCAAAGCTCTGCAGTCACTCCATGTCCATTCATAAATGGTGGTGAACAACTAAGCAAAACAGTACCGGCAGGCCTTGCAAAATCGCAGGACTGCATCCTGATCGACATGTAAGACCACCTTGGCTCCGTTTATGGTTCCCAGCCGTTCTCGGAAAACCTCTGGGTATCTGAGCAGGACTTCACTCAAGCGACCATTTTCTAACTGGAAGATGTTGACCCACTCCAGGTGGATTTCTCTCAACCAGTTTCACCATGTTAGGCTTGGGCCTGAACCCTCCACTTCCATTAATGGTAAGCGAACCAACTGCTTTTCGTAAGAGACGGGAACAAAGGTTGTACTCACAACTCTTAGTGGTTCTCCTGTATAACATCTTGATTAAAGTTGAGGGTTGGAGTCCAGTGCAAAGTTTACTGAATACTGATTTTCCAACCACCAACACACCTGTATCAACCTCCATCAACACTGGACGTCCACTTAATCTTAGTTATCATAATTGGTTCAAATTTGGACATTACTATGCAGTTTAATTGTTCCACATCAGATTTACATGGACCTTCATGATTTGCACTCTCCTGGACACGCCTATATGTCGTTTTCCTAAATCTAGGTCTTGAAGGCTTACTTTGCTTTTCTGACTCCGCATTACGGAAACAATTACAATGCCTTGCCAGGTGGGATTCTGAACGGACTGTTGACTGCCTGGTCAAAGCTTGGTTTTGTTCTATTTTCAGTAATGGTGACATTGAAAGCCCAGCTTGGGTCACTGTCTGTGTGGAGTTTGCATGTTCTCCCCATGTCTGCGTGGGTTTCCTCCGGGTGCTCCGATTTCCTCCCACAGTCTGAAAGACGTGCTGGTTAGGTGCCGGAGTGTGGTGACTAGGGTAACTTCATTGCAGTGTTAAATAAATAAATTTTACTTTTACTTAAACACAAAAACCCATCTGGTTCACCAATATTCTTCAGGAAAGGAAATCCACTGTTCTTACTTAGTCTGGCCTATATGTGACTCCAGATCCACACAATGTGGTTGACTCCTAACTGCCCTCTGAAAAGCAAGCCATTCAGTCATGCCAAGCCATTACAGAAAGTCAAAAGAGAATAAAACTCAGGACAGAACACCCAGCACCAGAAACAAAAAAAAACAGACCCAGCTCAATCGACACTCCTCAGAGAAATTGGGCCAAACTGGGCCACGTGGACTTCAATCAGGCCAAGCTCAAGAGCATACTACTAAGTTACCACCAACACATCTCCTGTTCCACCAGAGGCCCAGACATCCTCAACCACTGCTACACAAATATCAATCATGTCTACTGCTCTAGCACCTGCCCACACTTTGGCAAATCAGACCACAAAGCTGTGCTCCTGCTCCTGGCTTACAAACAAAAACTGAAGCAGGAGAATCCATCAAAGAAAGTCGTGCAATGTTGGTCTGAGGAATCGGATGATCTCCTATGGGACTGCTTGGAGTCAGTGGACTAGTCAGTATTTAAAACTCTGCAACCAGCCTGAACGAGTATGCCATTACAGTAACTAACTTCATTAGTAAGTGCGTAGAAGATTCTGTGCCAAAGAAGCAAATCCGCGTGTTTCCCATCCAGAAACCATGGATGAACAGGGATATCCGCTGCTTGCTGAAGTCTAGGTCTGAGGCGTTCAAGTCAAGTGACCCCGACTTATCCAAGAAAGCCAGATACGACCTAAGGAGATCCATCAAAGATGCCAAAAGACAGTACCGGACCAAGCTAGAGTCCCAGGCTAGCCACACCGACCCCCGCCGACTATGGTAAGGTCTGCAAGACATAACAGGCTACAAGATGTAAAATCGCCGGTTCCAACGCCCCTCTCTCTGATAAGCTCAATGCATTCTACGCCCGTTTTGAGCAAGAGGTCAGCGAGAACATGCCCTCCATCCTGGAAGCCTTGGATGAACCTGTATCTGAGGTCACCATTGAAGATATCAGAACAGCCTTCTCGAAGGTCAACTAACGGAAAAGTAACTGGCCCGGATGGAGTACCTGGACGAGCACTCAAATCCTGCGCAGATCAGCTGGCAGGGGTGTTTGCAGAATCTTCAACTGTTCTTTACAACAATCTGAGATCCCTATCTGCTTCAAGACGACGACCATCATCCCGGTACCGAAGAAAAACCAAGCAGCATTCCTTAATGACCATCATCCGGAGGCTCCGACAGCCATCATCATGAACTGCTTCGAAAGGTCAGTCATGGCACGAATCAATTCCAGCCCCCCGGACTGCCTGGATCCACTACAGTTTGCCTAACGCTGCAACAGGTCCACAGCAGACACCATCTCCTTGCCCCTGCACTCAACCCTGGAACACCTCGATAACAAGGACACCTATGTCAGACTCCTATTTATTGACTATAGCTCAGCCTTCAACACAATTATTCCTATGAAACTCATCTCCAAACTCTGTTGGCTGGGCCTTGGTTCCTCCCTCTGCGACTGGATCCTTAACTTCCTAACTTACAGACCACAATCAGTAAGGATAGGCAACAACGCTTCCTCCACGATCATCCTCAACACCGATGCCCCACAAGGCTGTGTTCTCAACCCCCGACTATACTCGGTATACACCTATGACTGTGTGGTCAAATTCCTCTCCAAATTGATTTTCAAGTTTGCTGACGCCATGACTGTAGTGGGCTGGATCTCAAACAATAATGAGACAGAGTACAGGAATGAGATAGAGAATCTGGTGAACTGGTGCGGCAACAATAATCTCTCCCTCAATGTCAACAAAACGAAGGAGATTTTAATTGACTTCAGGAAGCGTAAAGGAGAACATGCCCCTGTATACATCAGCGGGGACAAAGTAGAAAAGGTCAAGAGCTTCAAGTTTTTAGATGTCCAGATCACCAACAACCTATCCTGGTCCCCCCATGCCGACACTACAGTTAAGGAAGCTCACCAATGCCTGGTGGCACCATTTATTCTTTGTTTATTCTTTCATGCAATGTGGGTGTCACTGGAAAAGTCAGGGTTTGTTGTTCATCCCTAATTGTCAGTGGTATATAGTTGGGAGATAGGGGCCTTGTGAGTACACAATATCAATAACAGACCCTATGAAGTCTCATGACATAAAGGCAAGCATGGGCAAGGAAACCTCCTGCTGATTACCACCCTCAGCTGATGAGTCAGTACTTCTCCATGTTGAACACTACTTGGAGGAAGTATTGAGGGTAGTAAGAGACCAGAAGGTACTCGAGATGACTTCAATGTCTAATACCAAGCAGCACCATACCTGACCGAGCTGGCTGGATCTGAAAGGGCATAGCTGCTAGACTGGCTCTGCAGCAGGTGGTGAGGGAACCAACAAGAAGTAAAAGCCTACTTGACCCCACCCTCTCAAATCTACCTGTTACAGATGCATCCATTCATGATAGCATTGGTAGGACTGACCACCACAAAATCATTGTCTAGGCGAGGTCCCAGCATCCCACTGAGGATGCCCTGCATCATGGTAAGTGGCAATATTAAATGTTAAATGGAATAGACTCAGACCAGATCTAACAGTTCAAAACATCCATAAGGTGCTGTGGGCCATCAACAGCAGTAAAATTATTTTCAACCATAGAACATAGAACATAACGGTGCAGTACAGGCCCTTCGGCCCTCGATGTTGCGCCGACCTGTAAAACCAATCTAAAGCCCA
Source organism: Mustelus asterias (assembly GCF_964213995.1). NCBI lineage: Eukaryota > Metazoa > Chordata > Chondrichthyes > Carcharhiniformes > Triakidae > Mustelus > Mustelus asterias. Next base: position 68,638,774 of record NC_135815.1, on the reverse strand, counting down.
TCTAACCTACACTATTCCAATATCATCCATATGTTTATCCAATGACCCTTCAAATGCCCTTAATGTTGACGAGTCCACTACTGTTGCAGGCAGGGCATTCCACGCCCTTACTACTCTGAGTAAAGAACCTACCTCTGACATCTGTCCTATATCTATCACCCCTCCATTTAAAGCTATGTCCCCTCATGCTAGCCATCACCATCCGAGGAAAAAGGCTCTCACTGTCCACCCTATCTAATCCTCTGATCATCTTGTATGCCTCTATTAAGTCACCTCTTAACCTTCTTCTCTCTAACGAAAACAGCCTCAAGTCACTCAGCCTTTCCTCATAAGACCTTCCTACCATACCAGGCAACATCCTGGTAAATCTCCCCTGCACCCTTTCCAATGCTTCCACATCCTTCCTATAATGCGGTGACCAGAACGGTACGCAATACTCCAAGTGCGGCCGCACCAGAGTTTTGTCCAGCTGCAACATGACATCATAGCTCCGAAATTCAATCCCTCTACCAATAAAAGCTAACACACTGTACGCCTTCTTAACAACCCTATCAACCTGGGTGCCAACTTTCAGAGATCTATGCACATGGACACCGAGATCTCTCTGCTCATCCACACTACCAAGTGTCTTACCATTAGCCCAGTACTCTGTATTCCTGTTACTCCTTCCAAAGTGAATCACCTCACACTTTTCCGCATTAAACTCAATTTGCCACCTCTCAGCCCAGCTCTGCAGCTTATCTATGTCCCTCTGTAACCTGCAACATCCTTCCGCACTGTCCACAACTCCACCGAATTTAGTGTCATCCGCAAATTTACTAATCCAGCCTCCTACGCCCACATCCAAGTCATTTATAAAAATGACAAACAGCAGTGGCCCCAAAACAGATCCTTGTGGTACACCACTAGTAACTGAACTCCAGGATGAACATTTCCCATCAACCACCACCCTCTGTCTTCTTACAGCTAGCCAATTTCTGATCCCTAATCTCTAATCATCTCTAATCTCATGGCCCATCATATCCCCCCTCAACTATTACACTCCACTACCAAGAAATCAACCTTGGATCAATGAGATGCCACCATGGTGGGGCTACAAAACAGGACACCATGCAAGTTAAACAGCATATGCAACATGTGATATTCAGGGCATCGGGATCCCACAACCTACAGATCAGCTCAAAGCTCTGCAGTACTGCTGCATCCTGTTGTGAATGGTGGTGGACAAATAAACAACTGACTGAAGGATGAGGTTGAAACATCTGTAACAATTTTAAGGTGGAAGTATCGAATGGATGATCCATTCTAGCCCCCTCCTGAGATATCCAACATTATAAATATCTATTCAATATCAAGAAATAAGAACATAAGAACATAAGAAATAGGAGCAGGAGTAGGCCATCTAGCCCCTCGAGCCTGCCCCGCCATTCAATAAGATCATGGCTGATCTGACGTGGATCAGTACCACTTACCCGCCTGATCCCCATAACCCTTAATTCCCTTACCGATCAGGAATCCATCCATCTGCGCTTTAAACATATTCAGCGAGGTAGCCTCCACCACCTCAGTGGGCAGAGAATTCCAGAGATTCACCACCCTCTGGGAGAAGAAGTTCCTCCTCAAATCTGTCTTAAACCGACCCCCCTTTATTTTGAGGCTGTGTCCTCTAGTTTTAACTTCCTTACTAAGTGGAAAGAATCTCTCTGCCTCCACCCTATCCAGCCCCCGCATTATCTTATAAGTCTCCATAAGATCCCCCCTCATCCTTCTAAACTCCAACGAGTACAAACCCAATCTCCTCAGCCTCTCCTCATAATCCAAACCCCTCATCTCCGGTATCAACCTGGTGAACCTTCTCTGCACTCCCTCCAATGCCAATATATCCTTCCTCATATAAGGGGACCAACACTGCACACAGTATTCCAGCTGCAGCCTCACCAATGCCCTGTACAGGTGCATCAAGACATCCCTGCTTTTATATTCTATCCCCCTCGCAATATACACACACTGAGCAAATGGCTGAAGACATAGGATTCAAGAAAAGATATATGAACAAGTGTGGCATCAAGGCACCTTAGCAAAACTGACGTCAATGGGAATCAGGGTGAAATTCTCCATTGGTTGGAGTTATACCAGCACAAAGATGGCTGTCATTGTTAAAGGTTAATAATCTCAACCCCAGGACATTTCTGCTGAAGATCCTCAGGGCGTGCCTATCCCTGATTATGGTTGCATAGTGCACCAAGCAAGACTAGCACAGACTCAACTTCAGGCATCCATTTTCAGACTAACTTTATTTACGCCTCTCCAATGTAAACAGAGAACAGAGAGGAAGCTTTACACAACACTCCCTCCCCACTCAAAAAAAACAACTGTTAGATAAAATGTATAATGGGGGTATATGTGCATAATTTCCCAGGATACAATATGAAAAACCAATAGCAACAATACTTGATGTTTAACAGAATGGCTGTGTTTTTACTGCAATAATAATTGAAACACATGATCAATATCACCAGAATGAGTCACCTGTAAGAACTGTGGTTTTGCTTAACACCAGTGTGTATTCAACAAAATGATCATTTGACAAGTAACGAAAAGAATGTTATTTTCTTCTTCATTCCTACATACTTTCAATTAATCTATCAGGCCTTTTCTCTGTTTCTGTCAGATATCTGTCTCCATTTCCTTTTCCATTAGCCTGTCTCTGTGTAATAACTCCATGGAGGTGAAACTCCCATCACCAAGTTACTTTATTTACACCATACATCTGTACACAGCCAGCTCTCCAGTTGCTCCCTGCTGAATGCAGGCTGGAAGTCTGACACACTTGCTTTAAATAGGGAGCATGAGGCTCCCTGATTTAACCATTAAAAAAGTTTATTAGTAACAAGTAGGCTTACATTAACACCACAAAGCAGTTACTGTGAAATTCCCCTAGTCGCCACACTCCAGCACCTGTTCAGGTCAATGCACCTAACCAGCACATCTTTCAGAATGTGGGAGGAAACTGGAGCACCCGGAGGAAACCCACACAGACACGGGGAGAACATGCAAACTCCACACAGACAGTGACCCAAGCCAGGAATCGAACTCAGGTCCCTGACACTGTGAAGCAGCAGTGCTAACCACTGTGCTAACCACTGTGCTACTGTGCCGCCTAGCTGAAATCTTCACACTCTGCTCTTTCAATGTCTCTGTGTTAAACCTGAACTTTGACGACCAACTCCATCGAATGGTTGGAACTGTGATATGAAATGATCTGCCTTAATTAATATCACTGACTCACTTTGCTCTATCGATGGATTCTGTGACACTGGCAAACTTCCAGTTTCTTTCGGATTTTCACTACTTCCTGATTTTCACTTTGTACTTGGGGTGGAATTTGGACTATAGGAGGTTTATCATGCTCTTCATTCATCAGATTTCCTCTTCCAAGCATGAAACTCACACTGATAGTGTCTCTCCAATCGCCACCAGGATTAAGTGAATGCACCTAATTTCTTTACAACTCAAATCCCATATTTCCCATAACCTTCTCAGCAGTTGTTCACTATGACCTCTGACCAGCACTGAACGTATCTCCATTTTGCTTTATTTTCACTTACTTTGCTATTGAACTCAGGCTTTAAGCAAACTAAGCTTTGGAACATGTTAGAAGACTAAATTATAAAGTGAGAAATCCATTGTACGCTGTGACGTTATTCTGTAGAGGAACAGAAAATTGTCAAGCCTGAAGAGAAACATGGAAATTACTGCCGAACTTTTCACTGAGCAAATGCTTCTGCAAAGACGTCTGTGTACTTTGTTCTGCAATATTGGACTTAACCAGGTCTGCAGCAGGGACTGAGAGGCATTGAGAGGGTTTGTACATGAGCCACAGTCACTCTTGAAAGGGCAAGATTCCAACTGAGACAACGACCCTAGTGAGCAGAGGCAGTTCATGGAGGAATGCCAACAGGTCAGGGTCACTGACTGAACTTTGGGCAAGCAGAGTATCCCTGGATTCCTTTGAGAGTAATGCAGTCTCCCAGATGGACAGAGCCATGACATTTTCATTGTCAACACCCGAGATCACCCCCGAGCCACCAGCACAGACACCTCTACCCACTTTGCAAGACTCCCCGTACATCCCAGTATAACTGTCAAGTTGTGTCTTACCTCTTTGCTCCCCCTTGGTGCTCAGTCTGCCAGATCCCCGCTTTTCAGGACCTGACCAATTCACGCCGGGGGAACTTCCAGCTGGAGGGGTGGGAGCATCTTGAGAGACCATTGAATCGGTCTCCTAGCCTATTAATGAGATGCTGAAGAGGCAACTTGAATATTAATAGGCGTCCCACTGCGTTTGGAACGGGAACCTGACTGGGGCTGGCAGCACGGGCTGGGAGGGTTGCAACAGGTCTGGTGCACAGTGCAAAACCGACCTTCCCACTCACTCCCAATTTTCCGGGCCATCGCAATTTGCGGTCGGAGCTAGTGGACTCGGAGAATTCCACCCCCACTCCTTCCCCCCAATATCTTTTTAAGCCAATTTCTTCCCATCAGGGAGACTATGTCCTCCTCCTATTATAATTTATGGCAAGTAATAAGATGTGTTAAGCAATGTGAACTTACCTGTAGAGGCTGAGGACTCGATTTTCTAGCAGGTCCAAGAGTTCGAACACTTTGTGGAGTGTGGCAAGGTGACAGGCCACACATCTTCAGCCCAGCATTCTGGGCTCTTCAGAGTCATGGCAGAGATTACCTTGGAGCCTGCATTGTACTAGTGATGTAAAAACCTGACCACAGGAACATGGTGCTGGGACAAAAATAGCCCCACATGACTGAGTGTGTTGGGAAGGCAGCAGAAGAGGCTCCAGGCTGAAAAAGGTATTGCTGCAACAGGTATCAGCAAGTCATAGCCCTGGAGAAGCCCTGATAAGGTGAGAAAGTGGCAGGAGTTTCTGGCTCCATTGGAAAGGGATAAGGCTCAGAAGTAATCCTGGGAGCCAGTTATAGTATAGTTGAGCCGGGAGACTGGAGTTTAGAGAAACCCAGGGGCAATGCCAGCTCAATGAAACTAATGATCTGCTAAAGAGTTGAAATTGTGCCAGTAAGTAGATGCTGGGTTGCAGCTTTGTGAATCCTAGGAAAGACTGACTCAGGAGGAGTTTGAACCATCGGGGGCAAGTGTGCAGTCATTGAGGCAGTCTGAGTCTTTTGAGGGAATTCAGAGGCTATGGGGGGATTTCTCCCATTCCACCCGCCACAGGAATTGTAGCAGATGGGTGGGGGGGGAACACCATGCAAAGGTCCATTCACCTCAGGCAGGATTCTCTGGTATTGGGGCGAGCGCGGCTGGAGAATCCCACTCCAGGTCTTGGAAAATGGAGACTTGCAATCCCTCAGAGTTTCCATGAGATTATGTAGCTCACCATGGACACTGACATTTGGGTGGGGTGCTGAGTAATTCATAGGAACTAAATTGGTCACATCTGCCTTTTATTGGGCAGTTTTGTGTGGTCAACCTCATTTTGTCTATTAATTCATATTCTGTCAATTCTGAATGTTAGAATATAAACTGTTTTACTTTTCTGACATTGTACAGTAAAGTTTATTTTGTTTGTTTAAAATCATAGGATCTGCTGGCTTTATTCTTCTAGTATGTACCTGGGATTTCAAATTTTTTCATTAGACCGTAAGGCATAGGAGCAGAATTAGGCCACTCAGCCCATCGAGTCTGCTCCGCCATTCAATCATGGCTGATTTTTTTCTCATCCCCATTCTCCTGCCTTTTCCCAATAACCCTTGATCCCCTTATTAATCAAGAATCTATCTCTGTCTTAAAGACACTCAATGACCTGGCTTCCACAGCCGTCTGCGGCAAAGAGTTCCACAGATTCACCACTCTCTGGCTGAAGAAATTCCTCCTCATCTGTTTTAAAGGATCGTCCCTTCAGCCTGAGTTTGTGTTCTCTGGTTCTAGTTTTTCCTACTAGTGAAAATATCCTCTCCATATCCACTCTATCCAGGCCTCGCAGTATCCTGTAAATTTCAATAAGATCCCCCCTCATCCTTCTAAACTCCAACGAGTACAGACCCAGTGTCTTCAATCGTTCCTTATACAACAAGCTCTTCATTCCAGGGACTATTCTTGTGAACCTCCTCTGGATCCTTTCCAAGGCCAGCACATCCTTCCTTGGATATGGGGCCCAAAACTGCTCACAATACTCCAAAGGGGGTCTGACCAGAGCCTTATAGAGCCTCAGAAGGATATCCCTTCTCTTGTATTATAGCCCTCTCGACATGAATGCTAGCATTGCATTTGCCTTCCTAACTGCCGACTGAACCTGCACGTTAACTTTAAGAGAATCTTGAACAATGACTCCCAAGTCCCTTTGTGATTTCCTAAGCATTTTCCCATTTAGAATATGAGTCTCCATTCCTCCTTCCAAAGTGCATAACCTCACATTTTTCCACATTGTATTCCATCTGCCAGATTTGGGATTGTCTACTTTAAACAAAAACATTGTCTCTATATTTGTCAACTTTAAACAAAAAATTACTGGATCATAAAACACAATTCTTCATATTTGACCATAACACTAACTTAACCTAATTCTATTGGAATGTTACTGGAATAACTAGTCAGTTTCACACCAGTTTTCTGCAAGGAAATCTGACTTAGGGGCTTATTTTATTCTCCTTCTGAGCTAACAGACACTATTGCAACAGTCTCAATGATGAAAGTAAGTTGTGAATTTTTGACATTCATTTCTACTCTGAGGTCTGGCATTATATCTTCAGTCCTGTTCTTACCAAATGCTGTTTTTCTTACTATCCGACTGGGAACAATTCTTGACCTTGTTAACATTAACTTCTATTCCCAAATCTATCATAAGTGCATTCAAGGACTTCTGGGCTCCTGAACTATCTTTAGATCTCCCACAATCTCGACCGAGTGTATTATGTCTTCAACCAGGAGCTTTACCATCCCCTGGAGTATTACTGCTTCCTCTCTTCCTGCAAGTCATCTGGATATGACCAACTTCCCCACTATGCCTGAAAATGGGGTCATGAGACTGTAAGGTTGGATGTTATGGCCAGGATCCTGCTGAAATCTCCCAGCCCCATCCTGCCAGCTCAGGAAGAGAACTCCTTTGCAACTTGCAAATATCTCTTTCTGCCATTTCAATGGCCGTGGCCTCATCACAGTTCTACTTCCACGTCCGCTTATTCACATAACTCAAAAAGCTTGGCCTGGATTATATTATTCTTTCGGTTTTCTATGTATGTGAATCTTTTACGTTTTAAACAAAAACATTGTCTCTATATTTGTCAACTTTAAACAAAAAATTACTGGATCATAAAACACAATTCTTCATTTTTACGTTTCCAATATACCCACAGAAGTGAGAAGGTTTCTTTCATACGAGAATGTAGTCTGCAACAGTCTCACCTTTGGCAATTGCCTCCTTTCACAGAATGTAATTTTCAGCGTCATTTAATTCTTAGTTATGCCATAATATAGGCTTGTCCAACGACCAGCCCACCGGCAGGATGCAGCCCCTGAGACTCTTTGATGCGGCCTGCCACATTAACAGAATGCAATTCTCAGTGTAATTTCATGCTTAATCATGCCACAATAGGTGACCAGAATCAGTATGTTGCACAATACTGGGGTCTCACAGGCAACATTGGTTACACACAACAGCAAAAGCAACTGACCCCATCATGGTGAGGAAAACATTTACTTTATTCTCATCTCCTATTCAGCTGTTTTATGAATCACTTTCTCTCTATCATAAAATCAGAAGCGAGGATGTTCATTGATGATTCACAATATTCAGAACTACAGTCACAACTCTGCAGACACTGAGGGAGTTTGTGCTCGCATGCAGCGAATCATAGAATCATAGAAACCCCACAGTGCAGAAGGAGGCCACTCGGCCCATCGAGTCTGCACCGACCACAATCCCACCCAGGCCCTACCCCCACACATTCTTACCCACTAATCCCTCTAACCTACGCATCCCAGGACTCTAAGGGGCAATTTTTAACCTGGCCAATCAACCTAACCCGCACATCTTTGGACTGTGGGAGGAAACCGGAGCACCCGGAGGAAACCCACGAGGAGAATGTGCAAACTCCACACAGACAGTGACCTGAGCCGGGAATCGAACCCGGGACCCTGGAGCTGTGAAGCAGCAGTGCTAACCACTGTGCTACCGTGCCGCCCCGGTCTGGACAATATTCAGACAAGCAATATGTGCACGACACAAGTACCAGGCAATGGCTATCTTGAACAAGAGAGAATCTAACCCTTTAATATTCAATGGCATTATCATTGCTGAATTTCCACCACCAAAATCCTGGGTGGTTACTATAGTAAGAGTTTTAACAACACCAGGTTAAAGTCCAACAGGTTTATTTGGTAGCAAATACCATTAGCTTTCAGAGCGCTGAGAGCAGATTTCCACTCCATCTGACGAAGGAGCAGCGCTCCGAAAGGTAATGGTATTTGCTACCAAATAAACCTGTTGGACTTTAACCTGGTGTTGTTAAAACTCTTACTGCGTTCACCCCAGTCCAACGCCGGCATCTCCACATCATGGTTACTATAGACCAGAAACTGAAGCGGACCAGCCATATAAGTACTGTGGCTAATAAGAGCAGGTCAGAGTCTGGGAATTCTGTGACAGGTAACTCATCGCCTGACTTCCCAAAGCCTGCCCACAACCAATATGGCACAATATTGTAACAAATACTACATAGAACATAGAACAGTACAGCACAGAACAGGCCCTGCGGCCCACGATGTTGTGCTGAGCTTTATCTGAAACCAAGATCAAGCTATCCCACTCCCTATCATCCTGGTGCGCTCCATGTGCCTATCCAATAACCGCTTAAATGTTCCTAAAGTGTCTGACTCCACTATCACTGCAGGCAGTCCATTCCACACCCCAACCACTCTCTTGCGTAAAGAACCTACCTCTGATATCCTTCTTATATCTCCCACCACGAACCCTATAGTTATGCCCCCTTGTAATAGCTCCATCCACCCGAGGAAATAGTCTTTGAACGTTCACTCTATCTATCCCCTTCATCATTTTATAAACCTCTATTAAGTCTCCCCTCAGCCTCCTCCGCTCCAGAGAGAACAGCCCGAGCTCCCTCAACCTTTCCTCATAAGACCTACTCTCCAAACCAGGCAGCATCCTGGTAAATCTCCTCTGTACTCTTTTCAGCGCTTCCACATCCTTTTTATAATGAGGTGACCAGAACTGCACACAATATTCCAAATGTGGTCTCACCAAGGTCCTGTACAGTTGCAGCATAATCCCACGGCTCTTAAACTCCAACCCCCTGTTAATAAAAGCTAACACACTATAGGCCTTCTTCACAGCTCTATCCACTTGAGTGACAACCTTTAGAGATCTGTGGATATAGACCCCAAGATCTCTCTGTTCCTCCACAGTCTTCAGAACCCTACATTTGACCCTGTAATCCACATTTAAATTAGTCCTACCAAAATGAATCACCTCACATTTATCAGGGTTAAACTCCATTTGCCATTTTTCAGCCCAGCTTTGCATCCTATCTATGTCTCTTTGCAGCCTACAACAGCCCTCCACCTCATCCACTACTCCACCAATCTTGGTGTCATCAGCAAATTTACTGATCCACCCTTCAGCCCCCTCCTCTAAGTCATTAATAAAAATCACAAAGAGCAGAGGACCAAGCACTGATCCCTGTGGCACTCCGCTAGCAACCTGCCTCCAATCCGAAAATTTTCCATCCACCACCACCCTCTTCGATCAGATAGCCAGTTACCTATCCAATTGGCCAACTTTCCCTCTATCCCACACCTCCTCACTTTCTTCATAATACTCTCCATTTTCCTGCATGGGTGCAGCTTCCACAACGCTCAAGGTTAATACAATTCAGGACAAAGCAGCCAGCTTAATCAGCACCCCATTCACCACCTTAAACCTTCCTCCACCACTGATGCACAGTGGCACCAATGAGTACCATAAGATATACTGTACAGCAGCAACTTGCCAGGCATCCTTAAATAGCACTTCCCAAAACCTCAACATCAACCAATTAGCAGGACAAGGGCATGCGATGCATGGGAACACCACCACCAGCAAGTTCTGCGCCAAGTCACACAACATCCCTGACTTGGATGTGTTATATATGTGTTGTGACTATGGTTCTGAATATTGTGAATCATCAGTGAATTACTGTTTCTTCACTATCACTGGGTGAAAATCCTGTAACTACCTTCACAACAGCAATGTAGCAAAGGACAGCAATGGTTCAAGAGGCAGCTCATGACCCCCTTCACAAGGGCAATTAGGGATGGGTAACAAATGCTGGTTATGGCAGTGACATCACATCCCTTGAATGAAAAAACAGAATTGTTGCTCAGAATTGTTTTCAGTAATTTGTCCAGTGCCGTGGTTAGACTGACTAGTCTGTAATTAATTGGTATACCCCTCCCTCCATTTGTAAATAATGGTAACATTTTAACAGTCCCCAGCACCACATCTGCAACTAGAGAATGATCAGAGCCACAAGTTTGAGGGATGTGGGCATCGCTGGTGTGGTGAACCATTGTTGGTTACCACCAGGAGTGCTGAGCCATGGTTTGGCCAGTACTATGAGTCTGTAGATATGTTACTGTTGGGGTTAGGGTTGGGCTGTTCTACCTGTTAATATAGTCCTATGGTACACCCCAGTTGGCTCTGCCTCCTGGGAGAGGTATAAAGGTCACTGCTCTGCCTGGTGACCCTTTAGTCTGGGATTGTATATTGTATACAGTAGCTCCGTTATTGTTGGCAATAAAAGCCTTTATTTCCCGGGTACATCCTGCCTCCCGTGTGATTTATCACGCATCAATTTTATTGCCAACAAGTAAACTTTTTTGAAAAAAAAAACAAAAGAAAACCATGGAGCAAATGCTGAAACCCGAACGGCTTACGTTGGATCCACGTGCGGCGGGAGCATCGAACACTTTCGACCACTGGTTGAAGTGTTTCCAAGATTACCTCGACGCCTCCACAGCGGTGAACAATGACGCCGACAGACTCTGGGTCCTCCACGCGAGAGTAAGCGACGCTGTATACTTAGCGATCCGTGAGGCCCAAGACTACAAAGGGGCCCTCGAGCTTCTCAAAAAGCGATACAACAAACCGCCGAATGAGATCCATGCTCGACACCTTCTAGCCACTCGACGGCGGCAGCCCGGTGAAACGACGGAACAGTACGTGTGTGAACTTCAGCAGCTAGCCAGAGCCTGCAACTGCAAGCCAGTGTCGGCAGCCCAGTACATGAGCGACATAGTTCGAGATGCGTTCGTGGCGGGAATCGGCTCGTCGTACATCCGCCTTCGGCTCCTGGAGCAAGGTAACCTCGACCTCACTAAAAGCATAGAGTGAGCTGACGCTCTAGAAACGGCTTCCAAAAGTCTGGAGATGTACCCCGACGACCGCGTGGGGACATTGTGGCAGGTGCAGCCGCAGACTCCACTTCATTCAGCGGGATCGAAAAACTGCGCGATTGCGTTTCCAGCCTCGGACCAGACGACGGCGGCAGCTCCAGGTGGCCCGCGGTGTTACTTCTGTGGGGGGGTGAAACACCCTCGGCAGCGATGTCCAGCTAAAGCGGTATTGTGCTCCGCCTGTGGCAAGAAGGGACATTATTCCAAAGTATGCCGGACCAAACCACTCTCCAAACACAGCAGTGCGGCGTGTGACTCCCCGGAGCCGGCCTCCTTGTCTTCTGCGTCTTCGAGGTCTTCCACCACGTGCGATTCCAGGATGTCGCCATTCCTAACGACGGAGTCGCAAGACACGTGCGACCTGCAGGGGCCGCAGGTTTTGGCGCCATCGACCACGTGCGACCTATGGGGGCAGCCAGTTTGGTCGGCACCGACCGCGAATGACCAGCAGGGGCCGTCATCAACCATCTCAGCTGCCTGCAGTTGCACCCACGATCCAACGGTGGCGTCAATCATCCTGGAGGAGGCCAAGCCTCACAGACTCGACAAGTCCATGATGGACATACAGGTAAACGGACGCCAGATTTATTGTTTGTTTGACAGCGGGAGCGCGGAGAGCTTCATTCACCCTGACACCGTGAAGCGGTGCAGTCTCCAGATTCGGACTGTCAAGCAGACAATTTCGATGACGTCAAGGTCCCGGTCTGTCACCGTGCTAGGGAGCTGCGTGGTCAACCTGACGGTGCAGGGCACGGTTTACGAGAACTTCAGGCTCCTTGTGTTACCGCACCTTTGCGCGCCGATGCTCCTAGGACTAGATTTTATGGTCCACCTGAAGAGTGTAACCTTCCAGTACGATGGGCCACTCCCTCCGCTTTCAGTGGGAGATCTGCAGCCTCTAAATTGCCCAACGCGCTCCACATGTAGTCTCTCGACGCTCAGGATTACCACACCCTCCCTATTCCAGAATCTCGTGCCAGGCTGCAAGCCCATCGCAACAAAGAGCAGGTGTTACAGCGCTGAGGATCGGATCTTCATTCGATCTGAAGTTCAGGGGCTCCTCAAGGAAGGGATCATCCAATCTAGCGCTAGTCCTTGGAGAGCGCAAGTCGTGGTGGTTAAGAATGGGAACAAACCCCGGATGGTCATAGACTATGGTCAGACCATTAACAGATACACGCAGCTGGATGCGTATCCCCTCCCGCGCGTATCTGACATGGTCAATCAGATTGCGCAGTACCGGGTGTTCTCCACGATCGACTTAAAATCTGCTTACCACCAGCTCCCCATTCGCCCAGAGGACCAACAATACACGGCCTTTGAGGCGGATGGTCGCCTGTACCACTTTTTAAGGGTTCCCTTTAGTGTCACGAATGGGGTCTCGGTCTTCCAGTGTGCTATGGACCGAATGGTGGACCAGAACGGGCTGCGGGCTACCTTCCCGTACCTGGATAACGTCACCATCTGCGGCCATGAGCAGCAGGACCACGATGCCAACCTTCTGAGATTCTTACGCACTGCATCTCGCCTGAATCTGACCTACAACAGGGAGAAGTGTGTATTTCACATGCGCCGCCTAGCTATCCTCGGATACGTGGTGGAAAACGGGGTCCTTGGCCCTGATCCAGACTGTATGCGTCCCCTCCTTGAACTCCCCCCTGCCCACTAGCATCAAAGCACTGAGAAGATGTTTAGGCTTCTTCTCATACTATGCACAGTGGGTTCCCAATTACGCGGACAAAGCCCATCCGCTCATCAAGTCTACCTCCTTTCCCCTAACAACAGAGGCTCGCTTAGCCTTTGCAGGAATAAAAGCCGACATCGCGAAAGCCACGATGCACGCTATTGATGAGTCCATCTCCTTCCAGGTGGAGAGTGATGCATCTGATTTCGCCCTGGCCGCCACACTTAACCAGGCGGGCAGGCCCGTCGCCTTTTTCTCTCGCACCCTCCAAGGCCCTGAAATTCGGCATTCTGCGGTGGAAAAGGAGGCCCAGGCCATTGTGGAGGCCGTTCGGCATTGGCGCCATTACTTGGCGGGAAAACGGTTCACTCTGCTCACGGACCAGCGGTTCGTGGCGTTCATGTTCAACAACACGTTACGGGGTAAGATCAAGAATGATAAAATCTTGAGGTGGAGAATCGAACTCTCCACCTACAATTATGATATCATGTACCGTCCAGGGAAGCTCAACGAGCCCTCGGACGCCCTGTCACGTGGAACATGCGCTAGTGTGCAGGAGAATCGATCACAGGCTCTCCACAATGACCTCTGCCATCCGGGGGTCACTCGGCTCTTCCACTTCATAAAGGCCCGGAATCTACCCTACTCGGTGGAGGATGTCAGGTCCATAACCAGAAGCTGCCAGGTGTGCGCGGAATGCAAACCGCACTTCTACCGACCTGACAGGGCACAACTCGTTAAGGCCACTCGTCCTTTCGAAAGACTGAGTGTGGACTTCAAGGGCACCCTTCCCTCGACAGATCGGAACGTGTACTTCCTCAATGTGATTGATGAGTACTCACGATTCCCTTTTGTCATTCCCTGTTCTGATATGACCGCTGCCACGGTTATCAAGGCATTACGGGATCTTTTCACCCTGTTCGGTTACCCCTGTTATATCCACAGCGATCCATGAGCGATGACTTGAGGCAATACCTGCTCTCATATGGGATTGCCTCTAGTAGAACCACGAGCTACAACCCAAGGGGTAACGGACAGGTTGAACGAGAGAATGCTACAGTCTGGAAGGCTGTCTTACTGGCGTTGAGGTCTAAAGGTCTTCCAGTCTCCCGTTGGCAAGAGGTACTCCCTGATGCGCTCCATTCCATACGCTCACTCCTGTGTACGGCAACCAACGCTACTCCTCATGAGAGAATGTTTTCATTCCCTAGGAAGTCTTCCTCTGGGACCTCATTACCGTCTTGGTTGACATACTCAGGACCTGTCCTCCTGCGGCGGCATGTTAGGACCCGCAAGTCCGACCCTTTGGTTGAACAGGTCCATCTCCTCCACGCCAACCCTCAGTATGCCTATGTGGCATATCCTGACGGGCGAGAGGACACGGTCTCGATTCGAGATCTGGCGCCAGCAGGGGGCTTGGAAACCCCAGTCGCTCCCACACCCCCAGTTAGGGACCCCCCGACCATTATCTCTCCTCCTGACACAGCGCGGGCAGTATCGGGACCACCACTTAACCCTCTTACTCCCATGTACAGCTTGCCTGAGTCCAGGAAATTGTCGCCACCTCGAGGCGTGCTCGAGTCCAGCGGATTGTCACCACCTCATGGTCTACCGGCCCGTGAGGCACTGGAGGAGTCACTGGACACCGCCTTGGAGAGAAGGTCACCGCGATTGCCTGAACCGGCGTTATCGCCGGTGTTGAGGAGGTCGCAGCGACGGTGCGGTCCCCCAAACCGTTTGAACTTATAGACAGATGAACAGTTGTTCTGTTTTTTTTGTGCCCCGCCGGCCTTTGTTTTCAAAGGAGGGGTGAATGTGGTGAACCATTGTTGGTTACCACCAGGAGTGCTGAGCCATGGTTTGGCCAGTACTGAGTCTGTAGATATGTTACTGTTGGGGTTAGCGTTGGGCTGTTCTACCTGTTAATATAGTCCTATGGTACACCCCAGTTGGCTCCGCCTCCTGGGAGAGGTATAAAGGTCACTGCTCTGCCTGGTGACCCTTTAGTCTGGGATTGTATATTGTATATAGTAGCTCCGTTATTGTTGGCAATAAAAGCCTTTATTTCCCAGGTACATCCTGCCTCCCGTGTGATTTATCGCGCATCAGCTGGCTAGGTCATTATTTATTGTCCGTCCATACTTGCCCTTGTGAAGAAGGGCGAGAGCGCAGTCAGATCATCTCCGATTTTGTGTCTGAAGTGTAGCAAGGTTGAACCTGCCCCACAAACACTTTCCCAATAGTTCTTTGGAGCTCACATCATTACAGAGAATATACAGCACAAAAACAACTGCTCTGTGCTAATGTTTTATGCTTGACACAAGTATTCTCCCACTCTATTTCATCACTCCAATTGCCTGAACTTCATCCCTTTCTCCCACATGGTACTTTGCCACCTTAAAGGCATCAAGAGTAAGATTTCTCCTGAATGGACCTCAGTTTATCGCCCACTACACCAGTGTAGTATTACCATTGCTCTCAACAATCTTTCTTGTGACCTCTCTGTAGCGGGCAAATTCTATGTTAACAAACAGTGTCAGCTCGGAACTGTATGGACGCTCTCCAACTTCGCTTCACAAAAAGGTCTTCAGTCACGGACAGAGGATGCATTCAGCTCTAGTTGCGGAAGTGAAAGGGCATGTGGTAATCCTCAACCATACTCAGACTTGCTGCAGCCCTTGTTCCTTAACATGAGCCAGCTCCTGAGTCTGTTTAGTTTACTTTTCTGATTCATGCTGAAGAGGTGTAATCGGCAGTACTGTTAAAACACAAACCTCAGTTCCTGAATAAACATTGACCGGCAGTGGCTGAATTAAGTACTGATGTTTCCTATAATATTTTAGCTGTGCGCTAGTTAGGGAGAAAGTGGTTTTTGGGTGAAAATTACTGAATAACATTGATGTTGCATCCATCAATGGCCTCATGAATCATACCACTGACATTGAGACAATGAGGAATGCTAAGGGCTGCATTGTCTGTAGAGTGCTGGCTGAGGCGACAGCACAGCCGACTTTTCCCACCACATGTTGCAGCACTCTGGCTTGGTGGCGACGAGTATGTTTTGGTGAAGGGTGACAGGGGGACCTCGACAGTAAATATAGAAAGACTTGAATTGACGTTTCACAACCTGGAAACATTCCAAAGTGCTTTGCCGCCAATGAAAGGCTTTTGAAGCACAGCAAGATCCCACAAACAGCAAACATGATCATGACTGGACAATATATGCTAAAGTTATTTTGGTTGAGGGTCAAAGTTTGGCCAGGGCACCAGGAGAAATTCTCCTGCTCTTTGTCCTGGGGTATTTTTCATCCACGTGACAGGGTTACCAGCTGAAGACGGCAGCTCCCTCAGCACTACAGTGGAGCATCAGGAGGGAAATTGTGCCAAAGTCTCTGAAGTGGTACTTGAACTCACAAACTACTAATTTATAGGTAAGAGTGTCGAATCTCTGCACCAAACAGAGACAAGTAGGGCAAAAGGGGACAGGATGGGGGGAAGGCGCTGTTCCTGAAGACTGAGGATGAACAATAACATTAATACATATTAGCTGTTGTTTATTTTGTAGAAAGGAATTGGTGGCCCCAAATCTGGTTGAGTGGCCAGACTTTAAATAATCTAAAGAGCAGCGTCATCTAATATCTTTGCATTTTTCTATGATGCTGGAATTTAATTTCTTTAAGAATTTAGACTTTCCTTCCTCCTATGATATTGTATTTTAAAGCTCAGACATAACCTGATGTCCCTTAACTATTTTCCGATTTTATTTGACCTTTCACCTAACTGGTAGTTGGCCAATTGTTGTCATCTTGCATGGCACTAATCACCACGGAGTGTTAGGCTGTACCAGCAGATGCATACAATCCAACTCTGAGATGGCCATTCTGACACTAAAGCTGGTGTTGGTGACAGAAGACCCAATGGACTGAATGAACTTTTCTTTTGCTGATGAAGAGCAGCATCACAGCTCAGCAAATAAATGAACAATTCTAATAAAGCACAGAGATTTATTTCAAGGGACACTAAAGTAGCAAATTTATGATTGACTTGTCTAAGCCCCAGGTCAGTCTGCATTTGGAGTACTGTGCACAGTTCTGCTCCTCCACACTGTAAAAAAGGTCATGGAATAACTGGAGAAAGTGAAATAAAATTTTACAAAAGATTCACTGAGTGCCACACCCCACCCTCTCATCTTAGCCCTGCTCATTCATTATTTTCAGATAATGATCCAATTCTCTCTTTAATGCCTCGATTGAAACTGCCTCCTCCACATTCCAGGAGTGCATTCCACACCCTAACCACTCACTGTGTGAAAGCATTTCTCCTCATGTCACCACTGTTTCTTTTTCCAATTATCTTAATAACTGTCCTCTGGTTACCAGCTCAATTCCTCCCTATCTGCTCTGTCCAGCTAATCTGTCCAGACCCCTCAAATCGCTCAAACTTCTCCAAGAAAAAAAGCCCTAACTTCTCCAACCCATCTTCATAATTTAACTTCCTCATCTCTAAATTTATTCCCTCAACCCTGGAACCACTCTTGAATTTTCTGCTCTCTAATACCTTCAATCCTTACTAAAGTGTTTAACACAACATCCTTGCTTCGATACTTGATGCCCCTCTTAACAAAGCCCAGGATACTGGATGCTTTATTAACCCTTCTCAACCTGTCCTGCTTGACCAACCTTCAATGATTTATTCACATTTCACACAGGTCCCTCTGCTCCTGCACCCACTTTAGAATTGTACCTTTTATACTGTTTCCTGCATTCTTCATACCAAATTAATCACTTCACATTTGTCTGTATTACGTTTTACCTGCCACTTGTCTGCCCACTCCACCTTGTCTTTTTGAAGGTCTACACTATCCTCTTCACTGTTCACAATATTTCCGAGCTTTGTATCATCTACAAATTTCGAAGTTGTGCCCATACACCAAGGTGTAGGTCAGGCTTATTCAACCTGATCATATGGGGTGGGGCAGAGAAGGAACTTCTCACACACACACACACACACTCTCTCTCAATCACCCCTCCCTCTCTCACGCACACAATCACCCCTCCTACTCTCATGCACACATACACAGCCCCTCTCTCTCGCACACACACTCCCTCCCACACACACACACTCATCCCCCTCTCTTTCACACACACTCACCCTCTTTCCCTCTCACACACACACTCACCTTCTTTCCCACACACACACCCTTTTTCTTCTCTCACACACACTCATACCCTCTTTCCCTCTCACACACACACTCTCACCCTCTTTCCCTTTCTCACACACTCTCACCCTCTTTCCCTCTCACACACACACTCTCACCCTCTTTCCCTCTCTCACACACACTCACCCTCTTTCCCTCTCACACACACACTCTCACCCTCTTTCCCTCTCTCACACACACTCACCCTCTTTCCCTCTCTCACACACACTCACCCTCTTTCCCTCTCTCACACACTCTCACCCTCTTTCCCTCTCTCACACACACTCACCCTCTTTCCCTCTCTCACACACACTCACCCTCTTTCCCTCTCACACACACTCTCACCCTCTTTCCCTCTCTCACACACACTCACCCTCTTTCCCTCTCTCACACACACTCACCCTCTTTCCCTCTCTCACACACTCTCACCCTCTTTCCCTCTCTCACACACACTCACCCTCTTTCCCTCTCTCACACACACTCACCCTCTTTCCCTCTCACACACACTCTCACCCTCTTTCCCCCTCACACACACTCTCACCCTCTTTCCCTCTCTCACACACACTCTCACCCTCTTTCCCTCTCTCACACACACTCACCCTCTTTCCCTCTCTCTCACACTCTCACCCTCTTTCCCTCTCTCACACACTCTCACCCTCTTTCCCTCTCTCACACACTCTCACCCTCTTTCCCTCTCTCACACACTCTCACCTTCTTTCCCTCTCTCACACACACACACCCTCTTTCTCTCTCTCACACACACCCTCTTTCTCTCTCACACACACCCTCTTTCTCTCTCACACACACTCTCACCCTCTTTCCCTCTCTCACACACTCTCACCTTCTTTCCCTCTCTCATACACACACACCCTCTTTCTCTCTCTCACACACACACTTGAAAATCTACCTGCTGCATGGTTCATGGACAGTGTGTGTAAATCACTCATGCTCTCAACCATCCTCACTCCCTGCCTCACACCCCCCCCCCCCCCCCACTCACTCACTTACCCACTTTCATACTCACTCCCCCACTCATTTACCAAAAGAGAAAGTGCTGGAAAATCTCAGCAGGTCTGGCAGTATCTATAAGGAGAGAAAAGAGCTGACGTTTCAAGTCCTGATGACCCTTAGTCGCTGAGATTTTCCAGCGTTTTCTCTTTTGGTTTCAGATTCCAGCATCCGCAGTAATTTGCTTTCTTCCCCACTCCTTCACTCTCTCACCATTGCACTCTCACCCACCCTCAACCTCACTGACACATTTACCCTCAACCTCACTGACTCACCTACTCTCACTCAGTCCCTCACCTTTCTTTGATCAAGGATGTACCATTTGTAATTCACCAGTCCTCTGGCGCTGCCCCAGAGTCTAAAAAAGACGAAATAATTGTAGGCAGTGCTTCCTCTATTTCCATTCTTACTTTCCTTAGTGTCCTTGGATGGATCTCATCCAACTTTAAGTACTGACATTTTATCCAGTACCTTCTCCTTAAGAAATTTAAGCCCTTCAAGTGTCTAAAATATCTCTGCTTTCACCATGACCTGGGCAGCATCTTTTTCCTTGGCAAAGGCAGACACAAAGTATTAATTTACGACCTTAGCTATATCCACTGCCTCCATGTGTGTCCATCCCCCTTTTCAGTCCCTAATCAGACCTACTCCTCCTTTTACTACCTTTTTACTATTTATATGATAGAGGTCTTTAAATTTATAAATGAGTTTCATAGAAATATCATAGAATCCTACAGTGCAGAAGGAGACCACTCGACCCTTCGGGCCTACACCGACCACAATCATACCCAGGCCATATCCCCACAACCCCACGTATTTACCCTGCTAATCTCCCTGATACTAAGGGGCAATTTAGTATGGTCAATCCACCTAACTCACACATCTTTGGACCCTGGGAGGAAACAGGAGCACCCAGAGGAAACCCACGCAGACACAGGGAGAACATACGAACGCCACACAGTCACCCAAGGCCGGAATCGAACCCGGGTCCCTGGTGCTGTGAGACAGCAGTACTAACCACTGTGACACATAAGAACATAAGAAATAGGAGCAGGAGTAGGCCATCTGGCCCTTCGAGCCTGCCCCGCCATTCAACAAGATCATGGCTGATCTGAAGCGAATCAGTTCCACTTACCCGCCTGCTCCCCATATCCCCTAATTCCCTTATCGATCAGAAAACTATCTACCCGTGATTTAAACATATTCAACGAGGAAGCCTCCACCACTTCAATGGGCAGAGAATTCCAGAGATTCACTACCCTCTGAGAGAAGAAGTTCCCCCTCAACTCTGTTCTGAACCGGCCCCCCCTTATTTTGAGGCTGTGCCCTCTAGTTCTGGTTTCCCTTCTAAGTGGAAAGAATCTCTCCACCTCTACCCTATCCAGCCCCTTCATTATCTTATATGTCTCTATAAGATCACCCCTCATCCTTCTAAACTCCAACGAGTACAGACCCAATCTGTTTAATCTCTCCTCATAAGCTACACCCTTCATCTCCGGTATCATCTGGTGAACCTTCTCTGCACTCCCTCCAAGGCCAATATATCCTTTCGCAAATAAGGGGACCAAAACTGCACACAGTACTCCAGTTGCGGCCTCACCAGTGCCTTGTACAGTTGCAGCAAGACCTCCCTGCTTTTATATTCTATCCCCCTCGCGATAAAGGCCAACATTCCATTCGCCTTCTTGATCACCTGCTGCACCTGCAGACTGAGTTTTTGCGATTCGTGCACAAGGACCCCCAGGTCCCTCTGCACAGTTGCACGATGTAATTTTTCTCCATTTAAATAATATTCCAATTTACTATTATTTCTTCCAAAGTGGATAACCTCACATTTGCTAACGTTATATTCCATCTGCCAGATCCTCGCCCACTCGCTCAGCCTATCCAAATCTCTCTGCAGACTTTCCGCGTCCTCCACGCAATTCGCTTTCCCACTCACCTTCGTGTCATCAGCAAACTTGAATACCCTACATTCAGTCCCCTCCTCCAGATCATCTATGTAAATGGTAAACAATTGAGGCCCCAGCACCGATCCCTGCGGCACGCCACTGGTCACCAACTGCCAACCAGAAAAGCACCCATTTATCCCAACTCTCTGCTTCCTGTTAGATAGCCAATCCCCAATCCACGCCAACACCTTACCCCTAACTCCGTGTACCCCAATCTTCTGCAGCAACCTTTTGTGAGGCACGTTATCGAACGCCTTCTGGAAATCTAAAAACACCACATCCACCGGTTCCCCTCTGTCAACCGCACTAGTGACATCTTCATAAAAGTCCAGTAGATTCGTCAAACACGACTTTCCCTTCATGAATCCATGTTGTGTCTGCTTGATCGAACCATTCTTATTCAGGTGCTCTGTTATTTCCTCTTTAATAATGGACTCCAGCATCTTCCCAACTACGGACGTTAAGCTAACCGGCCTGTAGTTACCCGCCTTTTGTCTACTTCCTTTTTTAAACAGCGGCGTAACAGTAGCTGTTTTCCAGTCAGCCGGCACTACCCCAGAGTCCAGCGAATTTTGATAAATTACTACTAACGCATCTGCTATTACCTCAGCCATTTCTTTCAGTACCCTGGGATGCATTCCATCCGGGCCCGGGGACTTGTCTACCTTCAGTCCTATTAGTCTACCAAGCACCACCTCCTTAGTAACAGTAATTGTATTAAGGACCTCCCCTCCCACCAACTCTCGATCTCTAATATTCGGCAAACTATTTGTGTCTTCCACCGTGAAGACCAACACAAAGAACTTATTTAAAGTCTCAGCCATTTCCTCGTTTTCCACTATTAAATCCCCCCTCTCATCTTCCAAGGGTCCAACATTCACTCTAGCCACTCTATTCCTTTTTATATACTTGTAAAAACATGCTGGGATGTGGAGAAACCATTTCCATTTTTGGGAGAATACAAACTAAGACTGTAAATGGATGAGGATTACTAATAAATTCAACAGGGAAATAAAGAGAAACTACTTACTCAGAGTGGTTATTGAACTCAATATCCTCAAATGCTTTCAAACTAGATTGGTGACATGAGAGAAAAAGGGAATAGAAAAATATTCTGAAAGGCTAGGATGAGATAGCTAGAACTGGAGGAGATTTGTATGGTGCAGAAACACCAACAGAGGCTATTTGCACCAAACTGTGCTGTATATTCTCTGTAAGTTTATTTGTTTATATTCTCAGGATGAAATGGAGAAGAATCTGATTTCATTTCGTCAAAGTCTTGGATTACAGTAAGCTTTAAATTCTACCGGCATAACGCTGTGGTCTAAAGTTACAGCAATTATAGAGTAACATCATTAAATGGTTACAGCACAGAAAATGGCCAAGTGGTGTGTTGAGTCTACGCCAGCTCTCTGCAAGAGCAATTCAGTGAGTCCCCCAATCCTCCACCCCGTCAATTGTACAGCACAGCACTACACTATTTTTCTCTTTCCGATCCCCTTTTGGAAGTTAAGACTGATTCTGTTTCCATTGAGGGGAGGCAGTAACGTAGTGACATTGTCACTGGACTAATCATTCAGAGACCCAGGTTAATGCTCTGAGGATCCTTTTAACTCAAATAAAAGCTGGAATTAAAATTCTAATGAAACCATTGTTGATAGTCGTAAAAACCCATCTGATTCACTAATGACCTTTCACCCTTACCTGGCCTGGTCCAAATGTGACTCCAGACCCACAAGCAAGCCACTCAGTTCAAGGGCAATTAGGGATGGGCAACAAAATGCTGGCTTGCGAGTGACACTCACATTCCATGAAAAAATAAAGAGAAAACAGCCTTTCAGATAGCACATTCCAGATCTAAGTACTCAATGCATAAAAATGTGTTTCCTTGTGCAGCCTTTGGTTCTTTTGCCAATTGGTTTAAATTAGGATCCTGTGATTCTGGACAGTTTCTCTCTCTATACGTGTCTAGACTCCTCACCTCGATTAAATCTCCTCTCAAACTTTTCTCTGAGGACAACAGTTTTTCCAATCTATGCCCATAACTGAAGCTCCCCATTCCTCAAAGCATTCTAGTAAATCTTCTCTGTACCCTCTCCATACCTTCACACCCATCTTAAAGTGCAGTGCATGGAATTGTTCACAAAAATATAGATGAGGCTGAACTGGGAGACAGGATTTTCCTTTGCAGGCCAAAGTGGGCAAGAACTGGAAGTGATTCTCACCCTGGAGGTCGGTGGGGATTTGTGCCAAATCACATGACATGGGGCTAATTAATTATGCTGTCAAGGTTTTCCAACATTTCGTGTGGCAGAACGGCTGGATGACATGCATTCCACCATCACATCCAGGCTCCATATTTAAAAAGGCACCCAGACATCAACTTCCTCCATACTCAGCCAGGAGAGACCTGTACCCCAAGGATGGACAGAGGCGGCCGAGACCTGTGACCATGCAAGGGAGCAAGTCTCCAGGGTGGTCAGTGCCCATGGCCTCCATCAGAGGACTGCCACAAACTGATGAATGACCTCACCTTAACCACCAGGGTAAGTGAACACCCTTTTAACCCTTACCATCCCTTCCTATCATCAATTCCCTCAGTATCATACGCACACACCACCTCCCCCATGCTCCTTCACACTTGCACACCCATAGAACCATAGAAAAGTTACAGTACAGAAGGAGGGCATTTGCCCATCTTATCCGTGCCAGCCCGAGGGCACCGGTGTGCCCTTTCTAATCCCACGTTCCTGCACTCGGCCCATAACCCTGTAGCTTACAGCACTTAAGGTGAGGGTCTCTGCCTCCACCAGCAATTCAGACAGTGAATTCCAGATACCCACCACCCTTTGTGTAAAAAGGTTCCTCCTCATGTCCCCTCCACACCTACTGCTACTTACCTTGAATCTATGTTCCCTGGTTCTAGAATTCTCCATCAAGGGAAACAATTTTATCCTGTCCACTCTATCTCCTTCCCTCAAATTTGTACTCTTCAATCAAGTCATCCCTCAGCCTTCATGTTCCAAGAACAATAACCCCAACCTATCCAATTGTTCCTCATAGCCACACTTTTATAGCCCTGGCAACATTGTTGCAAACCTCCTCTGCATTCTCTCCAGAGCAATTATATGTCCTTCCTGTAATGTGGTGACCAGGACTGCACACAATACTCCATCTGTGGCCGCACTAGTGTTTTATACAATTCCAACATTATATTCTTACTTTTATATTCTATACCTCTGCTAATGAAGGAGAGCATTCCATATGCCTTCTTTACAACCTTGTCTACTGAACTGCTGCCTTTAGGGACCTGTGTACTTGTATGGCAAGATCACTCACTTCACCTACCCATCTTAGTATTTTCCCATTTATTGTGTACTCCCTATAACTGTTTGACCTCCCTAAATGCATAATCTCACACTTTTCTATGTTAAAATCCATCTGCCACTTACCGCTCACCACTCACTCCACCAACCCATCAATATTGTGTTGTAGATTATAGCTATCCTGTACACGATAAACTACACGGCCTATGTTTGTGTTGCCTGCAGATTTTCCAATCACCACCCACCCACGCGCATTCACATCTACACACCTCCGCATGCTCATTGTCACCTCCGCATCCCCCTCATGCCCATTCTCACCTACACACCCTCCCCATGCCCATTCTCGCCTACACACCCTCCCCATGCCCATTCTCGCCTACACACCTTCCCCATGCCCATTCTCACCTACATACCCTCCCCATGCCCATTCTCACCTACACATCCTGCCATGCCCATTCTCACCTACACACCCTCCCCATGCCCATTCTCACCTACACACCCTCCCCATGCCCATTCTCACCTACACGCAACCCATGCCCATTCGCACCTACACACCCTCCCCATGCCCATTCTCACCTAGACCCTGCCCCATGCCCATTCTCACCTATGCACCTCCCCATGCCCATTCTCATCCACACACCACGATGCCCATTCTCACCCACACCACCATGCCCATTTTCACCTGCACACCGTCCCAAAGCTCATTCTCACCTACACCCCCTACCCCCCCATGCCCGTTCTCACCTACACACCCTCCCCATTCCCATTCTCACCTACACACCCTCCCCATGCCCCTTCTCACCTACACATGCTCCCCATGCCCCTTCTCACCTACACATGCTCCCCATGCCCCTTCTCACCTACACACCCTCCCAATGCCCATTCTCACCTACACACCCTCCCCATGCCCCTTATCACCTACACACCCTCCCCATGCTCATTCTCACCTACACACCCTCCCAATGCCCATTCTCATTTGCACACCCCCATGCCCATTCTCACCTACACACACCCCCAATGCGCATTCTCACCTCCACCCCCCATGCCCATTCTCACCTAAACACCCTCCCCATGCCTGCTCACACCTACATACCCTCCCCATGCTCATTTGTACCTACACACCCCCATCTCCATTCTCACCTACACACCCATTCCATGCTCATTCTCACCTACACACCCTCCCCATGCCCCTTCTCACCTATACACCCTCCCCATGCTCACCTACACACCCTCCCCATGCCCATTCTCACATACACAGCCTCCCCATTCTCACCTACACACCCTCCCCATGCCCATTCTCACCTACACACCCTCCCCATGCCCCTTCTCACCTACACACCCTCCCCATGTCCATTCTGACCTACACACCCTCCCCATGCCCATTCTCACCTACACACCCTCCCATGCCCATTCTCACCGACACACCCTCCCCATGCTCACCTACACCCCCTCCCCATGCCCATTCTCACATACACACCCTCCCCATTCTCACCTACACACCCTCCCCATGCCCATTCTCACCTACACACCGTCCCCATTGCCCCTTCTCACCTACACACCCTCCCCATGTCCATTCTCACCTACACACCCTCCCCATGCCCATTCTCACCTACACACCATCCCCATGCCCATTCTCACCTACACACCCTCCCCATGCCCATTCTCACCTACACACCCTCCCTATGCTCACCTACACCCCCTCCCCATGCCCATTCTCACATACACACCCTCCCCATTCTCACCTACACACCCTCCCCATGCCCATTCTCACCTACACACCGTCCCCATGCCCCTTCTCACCTACACACCCTCCCCATGTCCATTCTCACCTACACACCCTCCCCATGCCCATTCTCACCTACACACCCTCCCCATGCCCATTCTCACCTAAACACCCTCCCCATGCCCATTCTCACCTACAGACCCTCCCCATGCCCATTCTCACCTACACACCCTCCCCATGCTCATTCTCACCGACACACCCTCCCCATGCCCATTCTCACCTAAACACCCTCCCCATGCTCATTCTCACCTACACACCCTCCCCATGCCCATTCTCACCTACACACCCTCCCCATTCTCACCTACACACCCTCCCCATGCCCATTCTCACCTACACACCCTCCCATGCCCATTCTCACCTACACACCCTCCCCATGCTCATTCTCACCTACACACCCTCCCAATGCCCATTCTCATTTGCACACCCCCATGCCCATTCTCACCTACACACACCCACAATGCGCATTCTCACCTCCACCCCCCCATGCCCATTCTCACCTAAACACCCTCCCCATGCCTGCTCACACCTACACACCCTCCCCATGCTCATTTGTACCTACACACCCCCATGTCCATTCTCACCTACACACCCACTCCATGCTCATTCTCACCTACACACCCTCCCCATGCCCCTTCTCACCTATACACACTCCCCATGTCCATTCTCACCTACACACCCTCCCCATGCCCATTCTCACATACACACCCTCCCCATTCTCACCTACACACCCTCCCCATGCTCATTCTCACCTACACACCCTCCCCATGCCCATTCTCACCTACACACCCTCCACATGTCCATTCTCACCTACACACCATCCCCATGCCCATTCTCACCTACACAACCTCCCCATGCCCATTCTCACCTACACACCCTCCCCATGCTCACCTACACCCCCTCCCCATGCCCATTCTCACATACACACCCTCCCCATTCTCACCTACACACCGTCCCCATTTCCATTCTCACCTACACACCGTCCCCATGCCCCTTCTCACCTACACACCCTCCCCATGTCCACTCTCACCGACACACCCTCCCCATGCCCATTCTCACCTACACACCCTCCCCATGCCCATTCTCACCTACACATGCTCCCCATGCCCATTCTTACCTACACACCCTCCCAATGCCCATTCTCACCTACACACCCTCCCAATGCCCATTCTCACCTACACACCCTCCCAATGCCCATTCTCATTTGCACACCCCCATGCCCATTCTCACCTACAGACCATCCCCATGCCCATTCTCACCTACACACCGTCCCCATGCCCATTCTTACCTACACACCCTCCCCATGCCCATTCTCACCTACACACCCTCCCTATGCTCACCTACACCCCCTCCCCATTCTCACATACACACCCTCCCCATTCTCACCTACACACCCTCCCCATGCCCATTCTCACATACACACCCTCCCCATTCTCAGCTACACACCCTCCCCATGCCCATTCTCACCTACACACCCTCCCTATGCTCACCTACACCCCCTCCCCATTCTCACATACACACCCTCCCCATTCTCACCTACACACCCTCCCCATGCTCACGTACACCCTCTCCCCATGCCCATTCTCACATACACACCCTCCCCATTCTCACCTACACACCGTCCCCATGCCCATTCTCACCTACACACCCTCCCCATGCCCCTTCTCACCTACACACCCTCCCCATGTCCATTCTCACCTACACACCCTCCCCATGCCTCTTCTCACCTACACACCTTCCCCATGTCCATTCTCACCTACACACCCTCCCCATGCCCATTCTCACCTACACACCCTCCCCATGCTCACCTACACCCCCTCCCCATGCGCACCTACACCCCCTCTCCATGCCCATTCTCACATACACACCCTCCCCATTCTCACCTACACACCCTCCCCATGCCCATTCTCACCTACACACCGTCCCCATGCCCCTTCTCACCTCCACACCCTCCCCATGTCCATTCTCACCTACACACCCTCCCCATACCCATTCTCACCTACACACCCTCCCCATGCCCATTCTCACCTACACACCCTCCCCATGCCGATTCTCACCTACACACCCTCCCCAAGCCCATTCTCACCTACACACCCTCCCCATGTCCATTCTCACCTACACACCCTCCCAAAGCCCATTCTCACCTACACACCCTCCCCATGCCCCTTCTCACCTACACACCCTCCCCATGTCCATTCTCACCTACACACCCTCCCCATGCCCATTCTCACCTACACACCCTCCCCATGCCCATTCTCACCTACACACCCTCTCTATGCTCACCTACACCCCCTCCCCATGCCCATTCCCACATACACACCCTCCCCATTCTCACCTATACACCCTCCCCATGCCCATTATCACCTACACACCCTCCCCATGCCCCCTCTCACCTATACACCCTCCCCATGCTCACCAACACACCCTCCCCATGCCCATTCTCACATACACACCCTCCCCATTCTCACCTACACACCCTCCCCATGCCCCTTCTCACCTACACACCCTCCCCATGTCCATTCTCACCTACACACCGTCCCCATGCCCCTTCTCACCTACACACCCTCCCCATGCCCATTCTCACCTACACACCCTCCCCATGCCCATTCTCACCTCCACACCCTCCCCATGTCCATTCTCACCTACACACCCTCCCCATGCCCCTTCTCACCTACACACCCTCCCCATGCCCATTCTCACCTACACATGCACCCCATGCCCATTGTCACCTACACACCCTCCCAATGCCCATTCTCACCTACACACCCTCCCAATGCCCATTCTCACCTACACACCCTCCCCATGCTCATTCTCACCGACACACCCTCCCAATGCCCATTCTCATTTGCACACCCCCATGCCCATTCTCACCTACACACCATCCCCATGCCCATTCTCACCTACACACCCTCCCCATGCCCATTCTCACCTACACACCCTCCCCATGCTCATTCTCACCTACACACCCTCCCTATGCTCACCTACACCCCCTCCCCATGCCCATTCTCACATACACACCCTCCCCATTCTCACCTACACACCGTCCCCATGCCCATTCTCACCTACACACCCTCCCTATGCTCACCTACACCCCCTCCCCATGCCCATTCTCACATACACACCCTCCCCATTCTCACCTACACACCCACCCCATGCTGACGTACACCCCCTCCCCATGCCCATTCTCACATACACACCCTCCCCATTCTCACCGACACACCGTCCCCATGCCCATTCTCACCTACACACCCTCCCCATGCCCCTTCTCACCTACACACCCTCCCCATGTCCATTCTCACCTACACACCCTCCCCATACCCCTTCTCACCTACACACCTTCCCCATGTCCATTCTCACCTACACACCCGCCCCATGCCCATGCTCACCAACACCCCCTCCCCATGCCCATTCTCACATACACACCCTCCCCATTCTCACCTACACACCGTCCCCATGCGCCTTCTCACCTCCACACCCTCCCCATGCGCCTTCTCACCTCCACACCCTCCCCATGTCCATTCTCACCTACACACCCTCCCCATGCCCATTCTCACCTACACACCCTCCCCATGCACATTCTCACCTACACACCCACCCCAAGCCCATTCTCACCTACACACCCTCCCCATGTCCATTCTCACCTACACACCCTCCCAATGCCCATTCTCACCTACACACCCTCCCCATGCCCCTTCTCACCTACACACCCTCCCCATGTCCATTCTCACCTACACACCCTCCCCATGCCCATTCTCACCTGCACACCCTCCACATGCCCATTCTCACCTACACACCCTCTCTATGCTCACCTACACCCAATCCCCATGCCCATTCTCACATACACACCCTCCCCATTCTCACCTATACACCCTCCCCATGCCCATTATCACCTACACACCCTCCCCATGCCCCCTCTCACCTATACACCCTCCCCATGCTCACCAACACACCCTCCCCATGCCCATTCTCACATACACACCCTCCCCATTCTCAGCTACACACCCTCCCCATGCCCATTCTCACCTACACACCCTCCCCATGCCCCTTCTCACCTACACACCCTCCCCATGCCCATTCTCACCTACACACCCTCCCCATGCCCATTCTCACCTACACACCCTCCCATGCCCATTCTCACCTACACCCCCTCCCCATGCCCATTCTCACATACACACCCTCCCCATTCTCACCTACACACCCTCCCCATGCCCATTCTCACCTACACACCGTCCCCATGTCCATTCTCACCTACACACCCTCCCCATGCCCATTCTCACCTACACACCCTCCCCATGCCCATTCTCACATACACACCCTCCCCATTCTCACCTACACACCCTCCCCATGCCCAATCTCACCTACACACCGTCCCCATGCCCCTTCTCACCTACACACCCTCCCCATGTCCATTCTCACCTACACACCCTCCCCATGCCCATTCTCACCTACACACCCTCCCAATGCCCATTCTCACCTACACACCCTCCCCATGCCCCTTCTCACCTACACACCCTCCCCATGTCCATTCTCACCTACACACCCTCCCCATGCCCATTCTCACCTACACACCCTCCCTATGCTCACCTACACCCCCTCCCCATGCCCATTCTCACATACACACCCTCCCCATTCTCACCTACACACCCTCCCCATGCCGATTCTCACCTACACACCGTCCCCATGCCCCTTCTCACCTACACACCCTCCCCATGTCCATTCTCACCTACACACCCTCCCCATGCCCATTCTCACCTACACACCCTCCCCATGCCCATTCTCACCTACACACCC